>NC_092215.1:13836839-13870226 GCF_043381705.1 Parasteatoda tepidariorum | reverse complement strand
AAAAATTTTATCGACTACATAATTTTTTTAATTTTATTTTATTCGATTCAAGCTGTAAGCACAACATCAAATATTGTACCTCTTAGCGAATTTTGTTAACTGTTTAATTACTTTACATTTAAACCTAAACACCCTTTTTGCTACACGCCGGTAAGTTTGATTACTGCTTTCTCTTTTCTTATTTTCATGCTCTTTTTCAAAAAAAATTTTTTTTGCGATATCGACACATATAAGAAATAATTTTTATCTTTGGATAATTATTCTTTATTCTGAAATATCGCATTCATTATTCCAATAGATGTGTCTTGAGGAAGACTCATGGATTTTCCCATTTATAGCTTTCTCTTCATATTATTTTTATTATTTAATTTTATTGTTTTACAAAAAATAAAGATTTCCGAAAAGGAAAATGTTTTATAGCTGCATGCTTGTTGAAAAGGGGGCAGCGCACAAGTGGAATTGAACCAACGAATATTTAACGGGAGTGGGAAAGTTTAGAGGGGAAATTGTATTAGATGAGTCCCTTTGTTGATTCCCCCTCACGTATATTATAAAAGCAGATTAAAACATAGTTTGTGATAGACCTGAAACCTTTTTTATTTGTTTTGGGCTTAACTTAGCAATGCGTCCCTTATGCTAAATCATGTCAAGCTATCTGTATTTGAAAATAACTTCTTTAGAATTGAAATGTTGCTATTTTTTCGTGAATTTTAGTTTATACCCCGGATTACTGGATGACCTGAAATAACTAATTGAGATATTTTTTTATTTATTTTATATTTGTTATGAGTTCAATAAACAGGGTGCGGGGAGAAATCCGAACAAACAATTTTTATATAAATTTATAAAAATTTAATTAAGTAACAAAATATAGCCAATAATGATTAACGTTGACTTTCACAATTAAATAAATTAAATTGGCATCAAAATAGTCGCCTTTTTTTAGCAATGCCGAGGCTCAAATTTGTAATGAAATTTTCAGCAATTGTGTCTGTTTGTCCTTTGGAGCTGCTGCAGAGTCTTATTGAGCGGTTCCGTTTAAATAGCGTCAGCGATTCTTTGCTCACGGAAAATACGTCTAAGCATCGTTGCAAAATGTGACCCTTCTGAAACTAATTATCTTTATTTGTTAGTAAGAGTAAAAATTTACACGATTTAAATATCTTAATAAACAGTACTTCTGACAACGTGAAAGTAGTAAAGGAGCAAATCGAATTTAATTTGACTTTAAGAAAAACAGGAAAACTCAGAGAACGAGACTGCATTTTTCACTGCAATTGATGACACATTTTCATCATCGACTTCTCAAGAATCTGAAAGCTTAGACGAAAACTATAAACTTCCAATGACAAATATTTCTAAGCCACCTGGAACATCCACAAGTAAGACAAGTAAAAATATCCGCAATACTCCTGAAGTGTCTTCGGTATTATATTATATCAATTTAAGTGCTCGTAATGCTGTTTTGGATCACAATAAACGTGCAAGGGGATTCTAACCCTCTCACTGAGGATATCAGCAATGTGGTTGGTGCAAGTTGGGAGAAGAATTCGCATTAATCAGTCTCCACTGGGATTCGAACCTGGACTCCTCATTGGGAGAGGAACGCTATATCCCCAGAGTAACCGCGGCAATATTAACAATGTTTGAACCAAACGTTGAAGTAGAGAATTTTATATGTTGATTAAAAATGATTGATATCTGAATAGTTATATAACCAGAGTAGTTTACTGGAATAATTAGATAAATCCGTAGATCGTCGCCAAGCCTACCATTACGAATCCCCATTTTTCTTGCTGAGTAGACGCGCGCATGCACTTTGATTCCACAGTATTTCTCGGATGCCCCCTGACTGGAGCGGAACGGGGTTAAGCTTTGATATAGCCAGAGTAATGAGCTCCACGTTATTTTAAAAATAAAATTTTATACTTTATCATAAAACAAATGGGATATTATTGAAAATGACAACACATAAAGTGTGACTTTTTTAAAAATTTTAATATCTTTACTTTAATTAAAAAGATATTTAGAAAATGTGTTTTTGTTGGTCGGGAGGGGGTTATTCAATTTAAACCTTTTAGAATTTTCTGTAAATCTTTTTTAATGCAAATCAAGATACATTAATGATTTTTCTGAAATCAATACAGTTCGGGATAATATATTAAAAATATGAAAACAATAATGATTTTTTATATCTAATGGCCGAGAAAAATGTAACAAGCAAAGGCAAAGAACAATTTAAAAAAAGTGATTTGTCGCCCAGTATCACTTGAACCATGAAGTAGAACATATTGATCAAAAATTTTTTAGAAGATGTCCAGTTATGTTGAGTAAACATTCATAATTTCGTTCACATCAGTTTTTAAATCAACTACAATTAATATTTTTAGTTGCCTTATAGAGTGCAGTTTTCTTGTTGTTTTTTAGAAGAAAGGTTAAATTTTTAACTCATAAATTTTTGTTTGTATTTTAATTCGATCAAAGGTAAATTGAAAATCACATAAAATACAGATCTGCTAATTATATTGTAAAACTATAAATAGTTTAACTGATTTAACCTAAGTAAATGATATTTATTTTTTCCAGAAGAATTTATTAGTAAAATAATAAAGTAATCTGTACAATTTAATTATTTGAATTTATTATTATTGCTTTTTTTTCAATGCCTATTTTTTTTAAATAATTTAAATGACAGGCCTCTATCGCAAAACACTTCGTCGTTTTGCTTGAAACAATTTGAAATAGAGAACATAGCTTTTTAAAGTAACTTAAAGCAAAAATTTGGTCGAGAAAAACACCTTAAAACACAATAAAAGTTTCTTTTGCTAAATTTAATTTAGTTTTCTGGATTAAAAAATATATGATTTTGATGTTTACTTCAGCATCTATACTTCCAATTGTACATTTTCCTTTTTTTCTATTTGGTTGGTTCTTCGACACAAATCTTTCATTTTTTTATACGCTAGAAAATACATACATTGAGGCAGATTCATTTTATCAGATATTGTCATAAGACATAAATTCGTTGGTCTGTTAAGTTTCTTGAACAATTCCTTGAAAATAGGGGTGGTATAATAATTTAGATATTAATATCTATTCTGGGGGTAATATATTAAAGAAAAAAGTACGTTTTTAAGTATCTGAAAAGAATGAACTGAAGAAGTCTGAAACTGCAAGTTATTAGAATACCGATTCTTCAATTTTTTTTCAAAAGTTTATATTGCTTTGCACGAAATATAAGCAAATAAACTTTGTAAATATGAGATTCCAATTTTCTTTTCAAGGCTTTTACATTATTTATAAATAAGATTGCTGAGGAAGATTTTTTGTCCTTAATTTTCTTCTAATTTGAAACTTGCACCTCTTTTCTTTAATTTCCGTCGATTTTATAAAATTTATTTTCATAAATTCTTCTACAAAAGAGTTGCAAATTTATATTTTATTTTAAAAAACAATTAGTAGTTTTTCGAGACTATTAATTATGAACTAACTACGCATCAGATTACTAACAATTTAGATTAATACACGGTTTCAAGCTACATATGTAGCAACAATTTCAACATTTCTATATTTAAGTTTTCTTCGCAAATACTTAAATCGTGTTAACAGCTAAACTAAGAATTAAAATTTAGAAAAAATACTTCGTAAATAATTTATCTTGTTTTAAAGCTTATTATTTAAATCAAATACACAAAACTTGTACAAAATTCAGGTAATTTTGAATGCTATAAAATTTTATTTCACGAACGCTGCAATTAAAATCTATTTTTTAGGGCCACACACTTTTGGCGTATAAAGTGGAAGCTTTGATGATTTAAAAAAGAACAAAAAGAAACAACTAAATGATACGTTTGAAACTTGTTACGGTTTACTTTCTCATGGGAACTGCAAAAATTCCTTCAAAGAGAGGTAAGATGTAATTTATATCTCATTTTACATTTTCTTCGAGTGTCATGTTTCTAATTCTATGTTCCCAATACTGAGCGCTCTGTTATGGGGCTATAAAATTTAGCCATCAATACTGAACAAGCTTTATAACAGGTTTTCAGCAGAAAAGAACATAAAATTTCAGGATAAGAAATGAGAAAAGAAAAACACACCTTTCGAATCACTTTGTGCTTGAAACTTATGTTCCATTCTATATTAGGTTACCCTTAAAAGGGCGTAGTTTAGGGAGATTTATCTTGGTTTCCAATTCTAGAAATAGGATTTAACTTTGTTTGTGGCTTCTACCTTGAGAATTTAACTTTACTAACAGATCAGATGTGATCTTTAACTCTATTAGTCTTATTTTTATTCGATACAACGGTTAAGGAAGATTAACGGTATTTACCATCTCATTCAATTAAATACAAATGTCTGAGCCAACATTTTGATCTGGGGTGTCTTCTATATTTAAGACTGTATTTTATGTAACTGTTAAGAAAAACAATTAAGTAACAATTTATAATGAACTTTTAAAAAATAATGATAATAATTAGTGACCATTTTTTAATATTTTAAATTAATGCAAATATTCTTTAATTCATTAGATACTATGAGGTGAATTGAACTCATGACCTCTAGCTTGTCACTAAATGCGGAACTGGATCGTGCTACATAGGACATGTTTTGAAAAACGGAAACGCTTTTAAGAATTACATGCAGCATATTTCGTAAAAATGAGTTTTGTCTAAAATTATTTTTCTAAGCGATTGAGTAAATATTTGGCCAAATATGCTGTTTTAATGCGTAAATTTATAAAATGCTCAAGAATTAAGTTGAATCAAATGTCCAAAAGACGGTATCCTTTATTATTTTGGAAAGGCAAGAAAATGATGAGGCGGCTAAAAATATCTTCTTAGAGCTTAATGCAATTCTTAATATTTTTTAGACATGTTAGAGTTTTGCATCACGTGACACAAAGCACAGTTATTTCGTATGCAAAACAAACATGCTTTTAAAGTAGAAAAGTAGTATAATTTTAAGCAAGATTTTTTTCTTTAATTGTTTGTAAAACGTGCTTTTAATCTCTTTAAAGCTTTGTTTGATGTTTGTGGTTAAAAGGAGGTTTGTGAATTATTAAAAATGTGCTTTTTTTCAAACTGCTTGTGAGAGTAACAAATTATAACATGAGTTCATTTTTTCTAAAGCTTAGAATTTTTTAATTTGCTATTGCCACTATTTGAATAAATGTCAAGTAAGATATGTTATATCATTTTGAAGCTGAAAAGAGGCAACTGACATTCATATTTATTTGTTTCGCTCAATTTTATTCATACAATTAGTTGCTTCATTTACGCCAGGCGGTTGTTTATTAGCAAAATCATTGTATGAAGAAGTTAAAATTCGAATACCAAATGACTGTATTGAGTTTGAATTATTCGAGTTTCATTGTTCTCTGAAAACATCAAATATATGATAAATATTATTATTACTAATATTATTAGTTATTTTAAGGAAATTAATATTTTTTTAAACGTAAATCCCTTTAATGACCTCGATTTTTTGTATTATAAAGATTTTGAAATAAATATGATATTTTGCAGACGAAAATAAATATTAAATGTGCTATATTGAGGTGAAAATATTCCAATATAATCTGGAACTCAAGAATTTCGAACTTATTTTCATTTGTTGTATTTTTGTGTAAAAAACAGAAAGGGAAAGATATTATATAGAAATAAGTAGGATTAGGTGGACAAAAAATTCTTAGAACATAAGAAATTAAGGAAACCGAGGGTCAGAAAGGTTTGTTATGTCATAGGCTAATGAATTATCCACTTTTTTGCAAACTACTACAAACATTTTCAATACGCGAGGTTTGACTTATTAATCAACAGAGTTCAACTTTTGAAAACTCTTTTGAGAGCCACATTTGTTGAATTATATAGGTAGGTATATTGTTATTCACTTAATGATCAACGTACGTTCACTGATCATAACTCTCTCATCCACACTTGTATACTCGTCTTTTCATTTTTTTCATCATCTCTAGTTATCCGAGCAATTGATAAAATAAAATGTATTCAAATATCATGAAACAATTACTAATGTGAACAATGCAAAGTTTGAGAAATCAGGTTTGTATGTTTTTTTAAAAATTTAATTTTGAGCATGATTCTAAGATTTTATTAATTTGACGACTTCTCAATTTACTCTTCAAGAGGTACATGCTTGAAAATGATTGTTCGTATGAGTATGAAGATCTGAATAAGGAAGGTATGCAATCGTTTTTTCTGCTGATTATATGAGCCAGGAAGAGACTTTTTTCAACAAGGGCTAACTGTGTAACAAAGGCTGACTTCTTTGTTTCTGAATTCATGATACCCGCTGAGGGTATTATGAATTCAGAAACAATATTGGAATTCAGAATATCAATATTGGAATTTTTTTTCTTAGCTGTGTTTTAATAGAAATGGAATGGGGCTCAAAGTTTCTCTTTAAAAAGAAAAGTTTCTCTAAAAAAAGAAAAGTTTCCTTAAAAAAAGAAAAGTTTCTCAAAGTTTCTCTTTAAAAAGAAAAGTTTCTCAAAGGTTTTCCTAAAAAAATTGCGAAAAGCTTGAGCGAAAGTTTGTTTTAAAATGAAATAATTTTTTCTAACATCGAAAAAAGGCGCTTCTTTTCTCTGATTGTCTTCACTTAAGCTGCTTAAGTTTTCTTTTAATAACGTTTCTTCTTGAGAACATACGTAATTTGCCAAGTAGCATAAGTCCTAGTACTAGTGGTGCAATTTATCTGGGCACCCCTATCCCATCCATCATGAATTTATGTGCATTTTATGTTGGGTCTTTACAGTCAGGAGGCAGTGAGCTTGCTTTATAGCTATGCAGCAGAAGATCTGCGTGCGCACTCTCCATTTCAACTAAAAATTCTTTAAACTGGGGATGATTACAATGGCGAATACAACTATTATCATGCTTGTGTAAAATGTGATGACTTTTGTGTTGTATTTTCAAGATGTTTGTGCGTGCATGTGTTATTTTGTGACAGAGCCACATTCAAGTAGTCAAAAAGCCACATTTGGCTCTCAAGCTACACTTTATTGACTCTGGCTGATTCAAAAATATTTCTAATGAGCCTTTCAGGTTTTTTCTTCACTTTCAGTGACACACGTGGCTTTCTTTTAATTAAAAAACATATCATTCGTTGATCAATAAGTTATTTTAGTCAGTCTGTAATAAAGTTAGAGTTGTGAAAGTTCATTGTATATTGACTTAAAAAATTTGCAGCAATAAACATATTCATTCTGATTGGGGAGTTTTTTAATTAGTCTAAAGTAAGCTGATTGTGAAAGCAATGTCAGAAGATTCGAAAGTATTGAAGTCCTTTCAAACTACGCATTGCTATAACCGGAGTCATTTAAAAGGAGCCAGAGTTTTCAATTATCCTACGACACATATAATATTCTGTACAATTAACTTCTTTTATTAAGACAAAATACAGTGAGTCATACACTGTTGGAAATTTATCGGAAAAAATGGTTAAATAACGATATATTGAATGGTTATTTTTCCAAATTTGATCGAAACAGTTAAATAACCATAAATAAAATGGTAATCAAACTTTTAAGTTTGAGAAAAACTGTTTATTAACTGCTTTCACCAAATACGGTTAAACAACCAGAATTTTATCGCACCAACTAGAACCACCTAATGAATCTACTCAGTTCTTTTCAACTGCATACATATAATAGCCGAGTGGGATTATCTGTCAATCTCATGACCGGCAGAACTGGAGTTCGAATCCTAGTGTTGACACCACAATATTTAATCCATTTCCTTCAGCACATGAAGAATTTCCAGTGTCCGGCAATCTCCAATGCCCATTACCTTACGAAAATCCGACCTCCTATGTCTAGTTAAATAATTATTTTTCTTACGCTTTTAAAAAATGCTAGTTGTAAACTTTTAAAAATCCGCATAGTTTTGTATTCATGGTTTTTTAACCCTACTGTTTGTAAATGGCTTCAAAACCATAAAAGAAAAAATTGTTCTTTACCGTAAACCTTACGGTTAATCGGATGGACAGACAGCTGCCAGTTATTTTACCATAAGTTTAGAATGAAAATTTTGACAGTGTAGATTGTTATGATATTTAAATACTTTTAAGAAGTGGCTTATCAAATTATATAATGTGATAAATATGTTTCAAAACCATGAAAACTTTAATATGATTAAAACCTCTTTTAAAGAATACTCAAATAAAATTTTATAACATTAGCACAGATTGTAAGTAGCAAACATATCTTGTCCACTCTTGTTAAGTATAAACTGAGTAGACTTCCATCAAAAATAACTTAAGTGCTTTTAGTTAGATTCATACGTTTGATTTTTGGAAGAAAATGATGCTTTGTTTTAAAGTTTAAATAATTATGACGACCCTGGGAGGTCAAACTGTTTCCCGTTTTAAAGCTTTTCGTAATGACGCGTATAATGGAAGAAGGTTCCCAGATTAGTCACGGTTTTAGAGAAGGTCTGCACTTAACATCTTCCATTATCTTTTAATTGAGAGTCTTTCAAGTAAGAAAAGAAAAGTGTTTTAAAAGTATCTTCATATCAACTTCCCTATTCATCGTTTTACGCATCAAAAACATGAAAACTGACATGCGATACAGTTAATAATTTAATGCTTCTAGGATAAACATTTCTTGAAATAAATCCATCAAGTGTAAGCATACGTTTAGAAAAAATATGCATAACTTACAATTAAAATATTTATTATTTACTCAAAACTTCTATTTCTACTGTATACATGGCGAAAAAATTCTGCCAAAATTACCGTTGGACCAGAAATGTACAGTTGCATTTCTGGTTTAACATAAATCTGATAAATTAACCAAAGTATTGTATATTTGAAGCATTTATTTGGTAATTTTCGGTTCATATGGTTAAAGTATACCAGAAATTCTGGTTTACAACATTATAGTTCTGATTACCACACATGCAATTCTGAAAAGTAAATTTAACCAAATAAATTATTTTTGCGCCAAGTTCAGAGGTATCATAATGAAATTGCCACATTTATTAAATTTTAACACATATTTTGAGACAATATTTAATTGTTAATCATTATCAAAGCGTTTTGATAAACATTATCGTGTTCTTCGATGTTTCCATGAAGCTAGAAACAAGGTACAATGTATATATATACATAAAATGTAGTAAAAATCAAGGTTAATTAATAACCGTTTCTTTTGATCTAACCCTTCCCTTTTATTTATAAAGAAACGTGAAATAGTTAACATTTCTTAGTAAATAAATCTATACTATTTTTATTTAATGAGAAAAAAAGTGTTCAGGGATTTAAAGGTGTTTTAATGAAAAATTTATTCAAATCGAAGTTAATTAATTACTCTTTCTTTTTAATAGAATCTAAAATAAGAGAAGGTTTTTGAATGCCACAGCGGGAGAATCTAAATAAGCGAGATACATAACAAGTATCATATTCTCTTTTAAGCAAGCAACAGAAGAAATGCAACAAAATATATTCATGCCTATTACTAATAACTCTTGGTGAGAAACTTTAATAGCCAAGAACAAAATGGAGGAATAAATTTACATTACAATTCTAGGAAAACTTTGATGTTACTTTATTGGCGGTAAATATTGAATTCGCCAATGTTTCACAAAAACTAATTTATTCCAACCTAACTAACGCCATCCAAGAGATGAGAATAACTCAGAGGGAATCCGAGTCTGAACAAAAGATTAATTTCATCCTCTCTTGTAAAATATTTGTTTCAAGTGTTGAAAAGATGACACTCTATAATTTATGCGCATATGGAACCGACTAATTTTCTCTTTTAAATAATCGTGTTATAAAGCAACAACTGTTCAGTTTACCTGAGCTACAAGGAATTAAGATGATATGATAAGACTCATATTACCCATCGATTGTTTGTTTTTAAAACTTAAAGAATTTAAAGTATGCTGCGTTATCGAAAGAAGAGGACTTGATTATCATATTTTAAATTTGCAATTCGGATAAAAAGGGTTAATTAACTTTATTTTTTTAAAATCATTTGCTCTTCGTTTCTTAAAATGTTGTAAGGAGAGTTTTCATATAGCTTCTTAAATGAACTATTATGTTTAGTCTATTTTATAAGAATAAATGTATCAAAAATGTGGTATAGTATAGTTAACGCCTATATGTAGCCAAATCCTTTTCTTTTTTAAATAATTTAACATTAAAGGATCAACACTTCTTGTTCAATTAACTTGAATTTAAAAAGCAGTAAGGCGTGACAAAGTTATATTAAGATTATTGAATTTCAATTTGATCGATTCTTTTTTTAATTCAAAGAACTTAATATTATTTTATCGAAAAAAAGACTAGATTTGGAAAAAGATAGTGTTTAAAATGTAACAAAGTAATCAACATTTCTTTCGAGTTTATGTAGCAAATAAACAGAGAGGCATTTTTGATGATATAGAAAACCCACTATAGGGTATGTTTTGCAAGACATAATGGACACCCATACAAAAACTACATAAGCCACAAGTAAATTGCTTTCAACTACAATTCGATGAAACCATGTATTTATCAATCAAGCCACTTTTTCTCTGATTAGAAGGTAAATATTTGCTCTACTTTTATCCATGTAGTTTTGGTTAGTTAAAGCATCTTTCATAGTTTATTCGGATTCTATAAGTCCATTATCCATTACCAGATTTTCTATTAAGAAATATAAATTGAGATTGGTGGGGTAAAAATATATGATCTATCGCTATGCTTCTGCTCTCATACATATACATAGCATGTTTTTGATCTCTGTGCTAGAGCTAAATAGGAATATTAGGGTGTTTTTCCAACACCCTAACATTCTTTAAACATAAAATTTAGGCTATCTGGCTTTAGGCTCTCTAAATTTAGGCTATTTATTTACATTTGAAAAATGTTGATCTTTGTTCTATAAAATAACAGAGTGTTCACATTAATTTGAAAAAAAGTTTTGAGATAATTGAATATATTTACACAAAAAATATTACATTGTTAGCATGGTTTAGCCAAACAAATAAATAATTTAGTTATAAATTTTCAAAAGCATCTAAAAAGCAAAACTATAAGCTACAGAATGATTGATTTAGATTGATTGGATTACAATTTTTATTGATTTGAAAGTGATTATAAATGATTAATAATTATCTTAATTTCTTCATGACTCAATAATTAGGAAAAACATTTAATATATCCCAACTTTTGTATTGTAAAATTGTATAATGTAAATGATGTATTACTTTACAAACAAAAATTTTTATCACGTGTTTTTATTAGTATGTCTCTCTTCAAATGAATGGAGAATACTAATAATTTTATTCTAGAATTCATAACTTTAAATAAGATAAATACTTTTTATTATCAAGATACTTTAAAAAAAGAAATTAAAATCAAGTTCTGTTTTTTTTTCTTAAATTCCTATATTTAAACACCNCTAATAATTTTATTCTGGAATTCATAATTTTAAATAAGATAAATACTTTTTATTATCAAGATACTTTAAAAAAATTAATTAAAATCAAGCTCTGTTTTTTTTACTTAAATTCATGTATTTAAACAGCTTTATATAGAAATTTCTAACTATGCCAAGCTACCGTAATTCAAGGATACTATCTCATTAACTGTCATCATTCATAAAGATTCTAACCACAAAAAATTAAATGTAACATTTATTACGATGTTTTTCTTATTAATTAGTGCAAGAACCGAAATTTTTATGAAATTATGCTGACAAAAATAACTGTTTGAAGAATATGTTTAAATGGCAGGTTAGACACAGTTAAAGTAAAAAAAAAATTACGAAATTTAAGTAATAGGACATTAAAAAGCTATTTATTAAAAGAACTTTCATAATGCGTGTTGATTACTTGTATTTTATGAGTGTTTCTTATATTCTCGAGCAAAAATCCACGAAAATAATGAATATGATATTGGAATAGGACAAAAATTTTTGTAATTGATACTTGGTAAATCGAATACTAATAAATATTTTTGTAGAAAAATATAGAGTGTTAAAGGAAAACGCGCTTATAAATAAAACAAGTGACGAACAATTCTCGTGAGGATAACGTGATATAAGTTATATTGTTTGTTTATTTTGAGTGATTAAATGTTTTAGCCCTTTGCATAATTATGAAGAAATTTTAAATGCTCACCTACATATGAAGTTTAAATATTTCTTTTTAAAATTAAGTAAACCATTTTTCACGTCATACTGGATATTATCTCTGAAAGTGTCAATAGTTCAAATCAATGAAAAAATACTTACGAAATCTCTCCAAAAGGTGAGAAGGCTTCTCTAAGTTGTTGCGTTTCGATTTCTGGACTAAGATCACCCACAAATATATGATAATGTTCTGAAAAGTAAAATGTTAAAGTTAACATATCTTAAAAGAACAAAACAAAATTGTTCTAGGAAATGAACTCTTTCTTCGACTAATTCTTTTTTTTCTCAATTTGATAGTTTTCCTAGTTTTACTTAATAATTTATATTTTGTCTTTTTTTCAATAATAAATCTAAATAACCAAATTAAGTTGTTTGAGAAACATAAATCTAGAAACTGCCATAATTAATTTCCTTTAACTAACTCAATTATTATAACATGATATGAAAACGTTTTATTGTGGAATAATGAAAAAAACAACAACTTTGAAATATGCTGTAGGTAAAATGCTAAAATATTTCTACATCATCACTATATTATGATTTTATTCATCACTATATTATGTCGGATTTTATTCGTATTCAGCAAAAAAAAATTAATTGAGTGTTTTACACTCTAAAACTTTTTTTGAAAATAAAGTTACGTAATATTTAATATCAAAATGTAAGGACAATACTAAAAATCTGGTGTGGCGAGAGAAGTTTTCCTCTTTTTAAAGGAAATTCAATCTCAGTATTTAAAGCTTATACACTATGCATAAAGAAATCGAAGGAAGATTACATAAAAACTAGCCATACATTATATAGTTCTTTTAAAAACCTAAGTAGTAAAGCAAAAATAAGAAGAAAATATAAGTTCAAATTAGTAAGCATATAAGTTAAAAGCAGACCTCAAATAACTTTGGCTTACTATAGCATTATAACAATTAAAAAAATTCTGCTTTAAAAATTAAATATGTTTTTACCTTTATAGGTAATATAATTATTTTTTTATTCTTAATTATAATTTCTTTATGAATGGCAATCAGGAATTAGTATTATTTGTAGTTCTGATTTAATTCTGATTAAACTTACCTTCTGGATCTACATGATAAAAAGAAAAATGAACTTTAATGATACTTAAATGAACTTTTTTTAGAAATAGTTTTAAAAATATTTTCTTATATTTAGTATTTATTCCGCTTAAAAAAATAGTTATTATTGTTAATAAAAAATAAAAAATTAACTAAATTTTAATTATTACAAATCATCCTCAAAAGGTGTAAAAATTCTTTATGTTAATTAAATTAGTTTTCCAGTGGTTCGGAATAGACATTGGTTTCAGATCCAAAACAGTCCACGCATAGTCAGATCTAAATTCTAATCGTGTAACTCACCAGTCGGTTTATTATTACGGTTGAATTCCAGATCGATGGAAATTGCCCGTAGAGTCAACCAAGCTACACTGAAAAAACTCGGTAAACCATTAACCAGTATTTGGTGCAAAGTATCTTCTGGAGTCAAAGTCAAACGAAAGATCATTTTATTTTTGTTACACCATAAATTGTGAAGTATGATCGAGAAATATTTCCACGGTGCAACTGACTGCACCAAATTTTGGTAAAAGACACAAAACTTTGACTGTGACTTTAAACTAAACGATATTTGTTTACGACGACATGTTACGACGACAACTCGGTCTCTCTGTATCGCGGCGACTAATGCATGTTGTATCAATTTTGTTGTATCGATTGTTGTATCAATTCGCATGAATTAAAATTCATTTCTTTTATGTTGCCTTTTTAAATTTCGTTAGTGGTATAAAATTGTTAGAGGTATGTCATAAAATAATTTCTTACGGTAAATAGCTATATCCTGGTCTGTATTTCAGCGGTATAAAAATACATATTGATGGTGCAACTTTCCTCTACTTTTATAAAAGGACAAAAAAAGAAAGAATGAAAATAGGTGTTTTGTTTCTCCAAAACACTTACGTTTGGTGCAATCGTCTACCGATATTTGAAGCAAGTAAAAATACCAAAATATGGTAACATTGAGCTCCATTTTGTGTAGCCAGTAAATAAATATTAATTTTTGATGAAACGTGCCTCGGAATTTTTAACAGTGTACATGATCCGGGAGTTTTCTGGATTTGGTTTAAAATTACAATTAAAACTATAAATAGTTGAGCATTCGTTAACTTTTCATAGTCAAAAATAAAATAAAATTGAACTGACAACATGACGGTGTCAATTACATTATTAAGGAAAAAATGTTTTTTCAGCTGATAAAATATAATTTAATGAACAACCAAATATATTTTTTGTCATTGAGTGAAATAGAAAGCGGCATTTATTGCGGAAATTGTATGCGGCTGTTGGAAGAATTCAGATTACCGTCATTTTATTAGAAAATAATGTATTCATAAGCGGACAACACTTCATGCATAAATAATAATACATTCAAACGAGTACCGCATTAATTCTTTATGTTAGCCCACTAATGCGTATTGTCTAATACAATCAGCCGCGATAGGTAACACTTCTTTATGAATATTTAACACTCATTATTCGTTCCTTAGACGTAACAAAGGATAACTCGGATGTATTTATTGTACTTCATATTTCTAAATGGAATTTACATATTCCTTCTCATGAGATGAATGTTGAGGGTTTCGATATAGAAAGATTCCAAAAATTTGAATACTCGATTCGATCATTCAACTGCATAATTAAGAGTTGCTAATATATATATATNATATATATATATAGTGAGAGAGAGGAGAGAGAACATAATGTTTTTCTTTAGATTTGTAAGTCAATATAATGTCAATATAATATCAATATACTTAGATAATGTCATGATAAATTGTAATAAATTCATTCGATTTTCAACAACATTAATGTTAAAACATTAAATTAAATCTTTTCTGTTTACTAGTTCTATAATCGTTTACAAAAAGTTATGGATTTATGCAATTAGCTGTTGAGATAGGACATAAAAATGGAGATGCTGTTATTTGTCTCGCAAAATTGATAAATATGATTGATATTTGGCCAAGCAGTATACTTTTCTCTGTACTATTTGTGTTAAATTTCCAAAATTATCTTCTTTATTTGATGATTCTCAATATAAACTAATTAAAATATTTTATAGTTATTACAGATAAGACTTTGTTAGTTTAATTAGTACTTTCATCAATCAAATAGCATACATTTAATAAATATTTAGAAATTTGAGGAAGGAATTTATGTTCTAAAATTGAATTACTATATCTTTCGGGGTGATTAGTACTTTTTTTTTGTATTCAAAACAGAAATTATTAATTATGTTCTTCTAAATTAAGAATTGTACACTTTATTGAGAGTTGTATATTTTAAGAATTATCAGAAGAGTAAATGAATCTTTCTAAGATTATGCCCAAGATATAGATAATCATGGAGCCCATTTACGAAGATCCCTAAGTACAGAGCATCTTTCTTCATAATCTTATTGAGGTGCACAAAACCATCAGCTTTAATCTTTCATTGTGATGATATGAGTTCCGTGCACTCTCCTTCAATTATTTCTTCTATATCTCAGTTCTACCGATCAATTTTATAGGTACATTTTGTTTCCTTTACACTGTTAGAAATTGATTGAAAAATATGGCTAAATAACAATCTATTTAATTGTTATTTTGCCATATTTAAACAAAACAGTCAACTAACCATAAATAAGATGGTAATGAAACTAACTGATGGTGAGAAAAATCGTTTAATATTTTTACCTAAAATGGTTAAATAACAAGAATTTTATTGCACTAATTAAGCCCACCTAAAGAAGCAACTTAGTTACTTCCAACTGCGTCCATATTGTAGCTGGAAGAGTTAATCTGTCAATCTCATGACCGACAGAACGGGGGTTCGAATCCCAGTGACACATCCATTCCCTTTAACACATATGAAGAATTTCCGGTGTCCTACTCTTTCCAATACCCATTATATAACGAGAAACTTAGCTCCGATGCCCAGTTAAATTTGTTTTTTAACAGTTTTGAAACCATGGTAGCTGTAAATGTTTAAAAAACCGTATTGTTTTGCGTTCATTTTAATGTCATACTAGTTATAAACTAAACATAGTTTCAAAAACGTAAAGGAGAAAAATATTCTTTACCGTTAACTTTTCGGTTAATCGGATGGACAGACTGCTGTCGGTTATTTTACCATTATTTTAGAATGAAAATTCAGACAGTGCAGAATAAGGAAAATTTATTTAAAAAAAATTGTGACGTTTAATAATTAATGACTACATGAAAATATCTAAGATAAAACTTTTAATAAACTATAATCCAAGTTTCTGCAATGAAATTATGTTAAACTTTGAATAGATATTGATATATTTAAACATAACATATCATAAAATACATATATTAATACATTATTGTATTTGAAAATAGGAAATGAATCAATTTTAGAAAGAAAAAAAAATCTCACATCTATATAAATTAGTAAAAGAAGTGTGTTAAAAGAAGTAAATTTGTACAGGTTATAGGCAAAAAGGCTTCAGATGGCAGGAGTAACGACAGTAAACATTTTTAAATTGCTACCACCGTAGAGATTCCAAGTCACTAAATATATCTGGTTTTCTTGTTTAAAAATGTATTGCTGAAGATATTACTACTTTTGGTTTCATTCTTAGGTTTGATACATAATTTTGCAAAAAAATATGTTAATTGGATATTTGATGATTCGAGACAATAAAATGGTTGGAAATATAATACGTTACACTATGCCTATAAAATAATATTAATTGATATTTGTCCAATTAAAATTTTCAAATACTCTTTGTTTAGCACGTTCACTCCTGGAAGAGTGAAAATCCTGGTACGGGAAACGAGATAATACTGGTAGATAATATTCGGGAGGAGTTAATCTATTCTCAACAATAACAATTCACTATAAGGAAATTTATCAGGCGAAGAAGCAATCCAATATAAAAATTGCATCCGTTAAAAACAATTGGTAGTTATGGATTTTTATTATTCCTGGAAAAAAAACTAAAAAATGAAATTTATTGTTACCAGTTTTTACTCCGGTGCGCTGCCAAGATGAGACAATCTAGCGTGACCCATTGGTGGGTCACCCCAGCGTGAACGTGTTAAAGTTTCTTAAAATTCATTATGAATTTAAGGTATAAATAAGCATTTGAGGAAATTGGTTAATAAACTAATAAGCAATATTATAAATAATTATAGTTAAGATTGGTCAGCATAAAGATTCTCTGCTGTTTTATGGAGCAAACTATACACTATTTAATAAGTAATTTGCTTTTATTTTAATTTTTGAATCTAATGCATGCTTGCATCAATAAAACAATGCTTAAAGCTTTAAAAGAATAAATAATAAAATAGTTTTAAGAATACGACCAAAACATTAAAATACTAATTAAAATTATGGTAATAAATAAAAATAATAAAATAAAAATGCTTAAAATAGAACGCATATTAAATGAGAAAAGCAGTAATTGACGTTATAAGGAGCAAAATTAGCAGTTCTTTCTTTTTTGAGGCTTCCGGTTGAATAAAAACTATTACAAACAGAAAGTTTTCTTTAAAATATTGCATGAATTAAAAGTAAATTAGTCAAATAATAGGCTTTATTTGTTAGGTTTGAAAGTAAAACTGCCTATTGTGGAAAAATAGTCTTGAAATATTTTTTTACTTTAACAAGTCCTATTGTTAGAAACTCATTTTTTATTTGAAAATTTGAATTTGCCCCTGATAAATTTCTGCGAAAATTTATAAAATAGAAACTGATTTTAAAATTACGATGTTTCCTAGAAATTTTTATTTATTTACTTTATTTATCCATTGTTATTTTATTCTTAAGATCTGCCAACTCAATGCACCCATTAATGGCAAGCCATTAAACACGGTCTATGTATGAAAAACATAAGCATAAAAAAGTGGTATTATATAGTTGTTTATACCCAGTGGATATTTCTCTTTATTAATTAACCTTTAATATGCTCTGGGATATTTGCATTGAGATATTATGGTAATCTTATCTTATGGTATGGTTAGCTTATTTCTGCAAAATAAATCCTCATTAATAAAACATTTGCTCCACTACTTTTGTCTTTTTGAAAATAAAAATAAATGAATAAAGAGACGTAAAGAAATAAATCAGTTAAATAAAATTAAGTCTTTGCATCTTGATCACATCTTCAGACAGGTTTTGTTAAAAAATGTATTTCTTAACCTATTTATCTCAGTTTTGAATTGCAGTTTAATAGCTTTCGATTTTAATAAATAGAGATGAATTTAATTAAAAATATCTAAAAGTACTATTTTTTTTCTTTGAGTAAATTAGTTTTGAAACACATTGTCCCTTACCCTGAATGTTAGTTTTAATTTTGATTACAAAGTTTTTCCCATTGAAGCCTAAGGAAAACATCGCTTGAACAGATTGATATGCATGGTTATACCAATTTTTCAAGATATAAATAAGTGATAATTAATACATAAATGAACAGCAATGCAAGAAAGCTGTGAACATGAAATAATTTGAGATAGACTATTCTTAAGTTTTTTGTTTTTATTTTTGACGAATATGTTCAGAGGTAAGATAAACGTTCGGCTAAATGATTGAATGGGCTTTTTAAGAACGTGTAATATGCGTTCCTCTTGCAAACGGGTTGCAGTTTTGTTGGCGTTTTTTTCTTTTGCGGATGACGTCGAGAACGATATCTTATGCTTTTCGAAACAATATTCGATCGTGAAAAATCTCATTCAAAACAAAGCAAGTACAAAAATTTCATTCCATTTATTAGAACAATCAAACTCTGAATTTGCATATTATGCTAACTGGAGTCGTTTTGGCTGAAAGCCACCCGTGCTTCTGGAAAACAAAGAATGCTAAGAAATATGACATTTATGAATGGACGACCGCTAAAAGTATCAGAATTTTGCGATCTGTCTGTTTTGAATTCTAAGATAACTTCTGAGGAAAAGAAGAAAATATGATAAACAGAAATATCCGATGTTTTTTTTTTCCTTTTCTACGGATATGAAACTTTAAGGAATTATTTCGCATTACTTGAATTTTGCTTGTCTCGTTATTTTTGCTTGCTTTAAATCTTTAAAAAAAACTACTGTTTTATTTAATCTCAATGTATTGTCTTCATTAGTTTTAAAAGAGTTGAAATTTTTTTTATTAAACATCAGATTTGCTAAAGTTTACCTTTAAAAAAAGACCCGAGTTTGCTTTAAAGTAAATTTTACGTTTTACGGCAGAAAATCACTTTAAAACATTACTAAGTTATAATAGGATTTGTTTTTGATTGGTTTTCATATTTTTGATAAACCTATTTGAGTTGCAAATGTATTTCGTAATCAAGCAAACTTAAAAAAGAAAATAGAGAAAACACGAAAGTTCGAGGAAAAAATTATTAAGGAAACGAGATACATTGTTTTTCCAAAAAGTTATACCACTGAATCAACTAAAAAAAACAGTTATTGATCAGATTTGTACCATGAATAAAAAAATTTCAAAACAGGTTGAATTGCATCGATACTTTTCTTACCAGAACGTCCTTTGCTGCATTGGTACAAGCCTCTTACGTTTGCCATAAAATTATGTCTTTTAACGGAAAGTACCGAAACTGGAAGAAGTCTACAGAGTGCTTTAGGAGCCGTTTATATCTTTGAATCAGTCAAAAAGTACTACTTGAACTTAAAAGGTAAATAAAAAATTAAAAACAAAATCAAATTTTAAAAAAAAATTGCTCAAGAAGTATAATGTCGGAAAATATGGGAATTTTAGAAGAAAAAAATAATTATTCACAAACTCATTGCAGCGATTTGCGTAGTGACAAAAAAGGCCTAATTATTACCGAACGTCGTCTATATCATAGAAAACTTTTCGCTCCGCCAAACATTTTGCGAAAATGTGTGTTCTTAGTCCTTGGATTTTCGATGACAACTGAGAGGCAAAGTTAGAGTTAGCTCCTTTTACCGACTACAATCGGTCTGAGCAAGCTTTGATATGTATAAGCGTGACCAGCTGTTTCCAAATGGTGATAGACAAGACCCTAGAGTTTCACAGAAGTTTTAAAGGGGTTCCGTACTTTTTATAACAAGNAAATATATTTTAGAAAAAATGGCACATTGGTGCATGAAGGTTCGCCACCCCTGCCCTAGAGTTTCACGGAAGTTTTAAAGCGGTTCCGAAAGTTAGTACTTTTTATAACAAGTGATATTTTTTTAAACCTATTTATATCCAACCCATGTTTTTAATTTATTTAATCTTTCGATTGCCTTGTAATTATTTCAAGTAAAATGCCAATGAGATATAAATGGCATTTTTTAAAAGAAAGTATGATATTTCTGATGCTATATTGAATGAATTATAGAAAGAACAAGCATTTATAGAATATTGCATTTGTATTTCTCCTTATACGATTTTCAAATCAAAATAAAATAACTAAGTTCTTGAATAAAGAAATATGTTTCCTTAATAACCATTTTCAATGTTCATAGCAGTTTTTTTAGTTTTCATTCGGAAGTAAACCATAATGCGGATTTTTTTATTCCTTTAAGGCTTATTTTATTTGATTCAAATTCATAACTAGGCTAGACTAAAAATGCAAGCACAAGGACTAAAATTTTACCTATTTGACATAAAACCTTATTTAAGATTATTAATTATAAAATGATGAAAATTCTTCAGTCCTCCAAACTATTTTAAAAATAAAGTAGTATTTTATAGGTTAATAACTTTCACAGTTACCATAATAAACTGTATTTATAAAGCCGGGTTAACCCCAATGGAAACAGCTGATCTGGACAATAAAGTCAGTGACATTACTTTTGGTACTGACTCTGTCGATGATCTTCGACCCTGATCTCAATGATCTTCGTCGATGTCGACCCTGTCTAATTTCAACTTCCCATCATTGCTTTAATAAAACATTCTTACTCAAAGATAGATCATGTCACCGGTTAAGTGTACTTTAATTTGATTCGTTATTATATGAGACTCCATAGATACATTACCCTCCCCCCAATTTTTAATAATATTTTGCACATTATTTCTTAAAATCACATAAGTAATTACTTTAATAAAATCTCAATTAAAAAAACACTTTTATTTAAAGTTAAGCAGTTTGTATATTTCTTGGACACACTGTAAAATATCAAGAAAGAGGAAAAAATATTATATAAGAATTTAAGAATGCAAGCATTTTTAATATCTCTTACACTACTGAGTTTATTAAACGTGAAATATTTATAAACTATAATAAACTTTACTCTGAAATTCTGAATTTTTCTAAAAAAAACAACGTTTATGTCTGGCGTGAAAACTGATGCGTTCAACCAATAACATTATTACGTCCAGCACTCGTAAAATTAAAAAAAAAGAATAATTGAAAATACTTTATGAACTGATTTTGTAAACTTATTTTACGTTATTAGAAATGCCCTTCAAAACTTACAGAACTAATCAATTGTTTGAACCAAGGTAAGATATTTTTATATTACATAATTACTGCAACATGCAAAATAAACTTGAGAAGGCAATGCTAGTCGTTATGTTGTCAATCAAGTGAATATACTAAACTTTTAGCCAAAACGTATTGTCCCAGTTTAACTGCGTAAAATAAAATAATGGAAAATCAGACAAAATAAACATTAAATCAATTTTAGCTGAAATAGGGAATGTTGTGCTTATTCAGTTCGAAGTCATTAATTTGTGATTCACTACAGAAGATACCACATAAAACTAATTTAAAATTAAAATAGCACATATATGATCAGTATAAAAGCTATAGTAAACTTCTGACAGCTTTTTAAACTGTTAAGTAATTTTAAACACTGAAAAAGTGAAGTAAATTTTTAAAATTTGTTAATTTTAGCGCATCACTTTGGTTTACAAAATGTTATTACGTCACATGACATAAAAGTTCGCATTTTGTTATGAAACATTTTTACAGTCTGTCATAAGTGTATCATAAATTTTAAAGGCTTTATTTATTTTGTTATCTGGGAAAGATAACTTTGACAGGGAAGGAGTAAAAATTATAAAAAGAGCTCAAAAGTTTGATGTCATCTTACAGAGGCATTTAAATAGCCACAAACCCAATTTAAGTCGATTTTTTCATCCCTAGTTATAAAATAAAATAACCTGTCTAAAGATTATTTTTTATTTCTAATACGTAATTTGTAGCACAATTAAATATCATAGCATCTGAAAATATTAAATGTATTTGCATTTTTAAGACATAATTCTGAAGCTTAAATTTTTAAACGAACCTCAAAAAATTAATTAGAAATGAAAACTGAGGATCATCAGAAGTAGAAATTTGTCAAGAATCCAAAATGCTCAGGTTTATGTTGAAATTGCATAGTTGAAATAATTATAATGTTTTGAGTTACCTTAAAAACGAGTAAAAAAACGAAAAATTTATGTTAAATACACAAATATTTTGAAGGGCTTTTCAAGTCTAATCATTCATATTCGTCTTGAGCCTAAATAGTTAATATGTGGTCACAGAGAAGAAAAAAAAATATGTACTGTCTCAAGTTGGAAAAGATAAATTTCAAAAAGACAAACAAAAAAGCGTATCAACTTGTAAAAATAATTGAAACTAATTGAATTAAAAAAAATGAGAAAAAAAAAACATTATATTGGTTTTGGTTTTCTATGACTTGTTTTAATCTTAAATTCTACATACTTTGTATTGCAATAAAACTACTATTTTTTTTATAAAATTCAATTTCAATGACATAATACTATACTGAATTCATAAGAGAGTCAACTGTTTATAATCTTTAAGATATTTTAAAATCGACTCTTCGTACTCAAAGAAGATTTTAATAGATTTCAATAAAAAGTCATAGCCAGCGTAAAAAAAAAATTGAGCTCTTGATAATTCTACACTTTAAACCAATTTTTGAATTTATTTTTGAGGCATTGGGAGCACAGTAGTATATGCAAACTGGAAAAAAATCATTCACTGTTCGAAACAAACTTTTTTTTAACTTATACTTTACTTCGTCCTTCTTTCCGTTATAAGTCGATGAGCACCCAATACACTAAAAAAAAAACTTCAAAGGTACGATAAAGAAAACATAAAAGGATAATACAGTTAAGCGGCACATGCTATCCAGTTATACGTACGTTGAAGTCGCAAAGAGGGCAGTTATTTGCATCTACACCGTGGTGACTTGTCATGGCAACTGCT
Organism: Parasteatoda tepidariorum; assembly: GCF_043381705.1. Lineage (NCBI taxonomy): Eukaryota > Metazoa > Arthropoda > Arachnida > Araneae > Theridiidae > Parasteatoda > Parasteatoda tepidariorum. Next base: position 13,846,879 of record NC_092215.1, on the reverse strand, counting down.
CTTAGCAAATAACTGGAAGTTCTTGTCCAACTTTCTCAAGGAGTTCCTTATTTTCCCAGAAGGTGTCTCTTTTAGACATTGGGAAGAACAGTTATATTTAATAGAGGAGGACACATAACGCTTCAAACGACGCTTAGACAAAGGATTATCTTATTGCAACATCTTGGACAATATTTCTGCCTGCTCATTTCAGCGTGCCTTACAAGGGCTTGGGATGCATTGCATAGCAATGCAGATTCTTATATTCAAAAGTTTATGTATCTTTCCAATAATAGTTCCTGGATATAAGAGCTCCTTATACTTTCAGGAAATCTATCAGTTACTGTGATTAAGGTCAAAACTACCGCTCTGAAATCAATAAAAATGGCACTTTGTTTAAGGCAAAAGAATTAGCCGCGATTTCCCAATAAAAATTTTCAGTCTATAAATTAAACTCTAGTTCCAGCAATTTTAATGATGTGAATCATCAGCATAGACATGCAGTCATGGGTTCATCAGCTCATGCTTCGAAGCCTAGGTAGTATATTTCAGTTTTAGAGTTATGAGAGGATTTTTTGCTATCACAGGATATAAGTTCCAAAGATTCTTCAGCGGGCTTAAAAATTTTTTGTTGACACCAAGGGTTTGGAAAAGAAGTTAAAGAAGGAAAATCTAGGGTATCAAGTAGATCTTCTATACAAAAAGTGTTATTTTTCTTGCATTTTCTGAGAGCCCTCTGTATGTCAAAAAGTTTTTTTTTTTCGAATAAAATTCGTTCCTACTTAGTTTGGTTTCGATGCGTTGGAAAAAAGTCTTCATCATACTCCTGAATATTCCAAATTTCCTGTAATTCCATATTGCAACCTGAGAATTATCACTATACACTTTTTGTTGCAGACAGGATTTTTTTTTGCTTAGAAAGTTTTTCATTTATCTAAAGATAAACTTTGCTTTTAAATGGCTTTTTTATGCAGCTCATGAAGTTTTATCGATTAGAGACACATTTTTTTTATTTAAAATTTCATTCAAACAGTTTTTTTTTAAAAATTTCCTTGAAAAAATAGTTTTTAGAAACAAGGTCAATCAATTGCAATGTAAGTAAATTAGATACAAACTGAAGAAGTTATTAAGCTGGTCCTTATCAAATATCATTAGATTATGTTTGCTTTTGGTATCACAGATCTTTTTTCTTTTTTTTTCAAAATATTGTTCAAAGCATGTTAATATATATATATATATATATATATGGGTCATNTCCCTAATGTCCCATAAAATTAATTTTTTTTAAATATTAAGACATTAATTTTGCTACCGTCTGTAAAGAAGATTTCTGAAACTACGGAAATTCCGTAGCAGTTGGAGGGTATGTCCTAAAGATAAATTGTTGTAGCTGAGATAAAATACAGATTTATATGTATGCAGCATAATTTAAAATGAAGTAATATCTTATATACAAGTATGAAAATCATGGATTTTTATTCTTTTTCTAAATCTGATTTAATAATATTAATATTTTGCTTGCGTTATGAAGTTAAAAATATGATAAAATTTTAATCATTTTCATTCTCGTTTTGTATGTGTGAGAAATAACCTTAAATAAATTTAGAAAGAATTTTCCATTATAAGCTTTGACATTATTTTGAAATAGACTGTTTTTTTTAATAAATGAAAATATTTATTGAGATTAAGATAAAAATTTTCCGTCAAATATATAAAAAAAATAATTATCAGTTTAGGTAATTATAAATTATTTATATATTGCGCGTTAATATATCTTATATATTTCTATGTAGATAGAGTTATAACACATTCCTTCTGGAAGTTAATATTTGATCAAGAAACACTAAAAACAAATTAGTGTTTCTATCAACAAAAAAAAAAGATTAATGTTTCAATTATAAAAATATTCGACTATCTGTGTAGAAAGTATATAAAATGAATGACTGCAAGAAATGCTGGTTGAACGAAAACTGGTTTTGAAATGCAGATAACTGCACCATCTATTAATTTTAACTCTTTCTAGTTTATAACGTTTTGTGTGATTTAAAGGCAGTTCAATTTCTGTGCTCGATTCATTTGCATGAGTTATGAGTTGTTACTATGTGGAGAGAAATGCTTTACAAGAAGAGGAAAATTCAGGGTTTTTATTAATTGATTAATCGAAGTTCCCTTAATTATTTGGCACAATTATTGCTTTGTAAAGTTTGAAGTCCACTTTGAGATTGTTGGCACGTATCATCATTAGTATGTTACAGCAAGTAGATGACGTCACGTTTGTAACTATGACAACACACGAGTTGGTTGAAGTTGTGGGTGTGGCTCAAGGTTTTAACTCTTTATGCACTTTAAGATGGCAACATTATATAGATAACCACGCATTTTCGTAAATTGAGAACAATTTTAGTGAATCGACCGAATGACAGGCGCTCATCAACAAATTGAAAGCAGTTATCACTACATTCCTGCACAATTATTATTTTATCTGGGCATTTGTATTATATGAGCTTTTTTTCGTGAATCTTAACAGCTATTTAACAAGGAATATAAGTGTTTCATTATTTTAAAAATAACTTTAAAATAATTAACACAAAGAAGCCAACAATTTGATGAACCCAGCTGTAATTGTAAATACTTTTTTCAATACTTCCATTTAACATCTTTTTATGTTTTGATGAAGTCTAGTTCCATGACATGGCCTTAAATATAGAACTTTAAAAGATCATGTACAATTGTTTGACATTAGTAAATAGTAATGAAACTATTATTTATTGAATATAACATCGTGGAAATCCCCAACTAAACTTTACAATGCATATCTTATCAAATATTTAATTATTCAATGTACAGTGCGAAATGAAAATTTAACCGCAAAAGTTTCATGTATTGTTTTGAAAACCAATCTGTAGATTGTAACATCTGGTAGTAATTAAAAAATAGTTGAGCAAATTATTTTGTAGCTAACAATTTAGTTTCGAAATATTCCTCCTAAATTTTTTCTAAAATGTCATCTCCGTTTTCAAATGTATTATGTAAAATGGTTGGTTAGAATTTTTTACTTAGATAAGCGCTTCGAATAGCAACAAAACACTGGTAATAAACTTACATGCATTTAGAATAAAATTCTTTATTCGGGTGCACTCAACAACGTGCGTCATTTGAATAAGGTCTCTAAACGTCAAGCCAAATTACTTTCAGCCTAGTTAATTAGTTTTGGCTCATTGAAGAGGTGGCATAGACCTTTTTGGGCAGCCACACACTGAGGCATACGAGAGACAGATTCCCATACTGTTATATTAGCATGCGCAAATCACTTCTGCGCATCGTAAGTCAAAAGTATAGAAATTCGCCACATGTATGCCTCTTTCTTACCTTTTGCTTTTTCATTATATGGCCTACCTTACACTGCATTTGCACGAAGACTGACATCAGGCTCCTGACTTCACAAGACGAACGAAAACCTGATTTTTCGATCGATTCTCCTCGCCTGTTTTCAGTCAAGCATTGCCGGACGACGAAAACTTCGATTCAGGTCGGAATTGTGTCGCGTGTTGATTGACTCATTGCGTCACGTGGTAATTTTTCGCTAATCATTGCAAGATGGGATTATTAACATCAGTAATTGTGAAATTTTGACTAGGCTTTTCACTGGCTGGTGACGTCAAAAGACTGCCTTCAGGCGCTTTTTTTCAATCATCACGTAAAGAGAACTCCAAATGTTCGTGCAGTTCCCGTCATAAAATTTACACGCTAACAGGTTAGGATGGACTTTTGTTCACAAACTGAAATAATAACTGTCAGATTTGGAAACAATTTTAATCCTCGAGCGGTCAAGTTCACCTTTTTCAGTGATGATCTTTTTCCGACCACTGCTTCATATCCACGTGAATTATACTATTACTTGTAAGCACTTTGATCAGTTCACTGAGAAACACAAACGTCCCGCAGTGGACTGATCGTTAAGACACGGTTCCCAGCAGATCACCGAAGTCAAGTATCACTGTATGCGATTGGTTGACCACTTGAATCAGTCTGCGTAGGGACCGAGGGTGTGCAGTATTGGGTCCTCGTTAAACTGTTCAGCCGTAAAGTGCTCAACTTCGCGGGCAGATCGTCGGGCTACCGAAGCGGGGGTGCAGTCCCCTATGCAGAGGATCAAAATTGTGATGGCATATCTTCGGATCATCTTCAGGGATGTTTCCCAGACCGTCGCCAATAACCCATTGTGCAGCTCTAGTGCGACGTTAATAAGCTACAACAGCAACAGCGAAACACAAACAAATTCAGCAACTTCACTTACCGCATAGTTACAAGATAGCCATGGGTGTAACCAATGTTATTGTCCCTTTTTACTGCTCTACCCCAAAGACTTATATTTATATATTTTTAAGTGATGAATTATATTACTCAGACTTATTTTACCATAGATTTCTTCAAACATAAAGCAATGGTAAATACTTTTAGATGATATGCTATTTTTCTTAAAGACAAAATAAGGATGGAATTTCTTCTTTAAATTTAAGCATTTTAATTGATTTATGATGCTTTCGAGAAAGAAACCATTATTTAAAAAAAATAAAAACAACAAAAATTTCATGGAATTCTAACTTAAAGCATTTTATGCTTTAAAAACATCAGCTATTTTCGGTTCTTTTTTATCATACTTCCCTAATACGTAACAAAACTAAAAGTATAATATTTTACAGAAAATTACAGATTGCCCTTTTCAACGCTCTGAAAACACTTTATTTATTTTGTTACAGCCTGAGTAATACAAATATTCGCATTTTGATCAGAAATAAAAAAGAAACATTATTAATAGCCATAATAGTCTGAAAAAGTAAAGAGAAGAAAGAAGACCATAGAGTTCCTTCTCAGATGGGTAAAAGCTGCCGAGTTTTTTTTCTAACTGCGCATCGTTTTATTTATATTTGAAATCAAAGTTCACACAAACAAACGATGAAACGGGGTCATCTGAGACGTCCAGTGGCTGCTGTCCTCCATGGTATAACATTGCTCAACAGAAGTTTCTTATTCCAATCTCCTCCCCCGCGGTTTCTTTACAAGCCACTGCATTTCACCCCCTCTTCAAACCCATTTTTTAAGCTTCCCTTCAGTAATATAGATATTCCGTTTCAAGTTTTATATTTATATATTTTAAGTTCTATTCTACCATTTTTTTCACTTTGTGGCTGTCTGGTCATAAGTTTCGAATTGACTATATGCCCGTGCTCACTATATTGCCCCATTACACTTTAAGATTTGGCTCTTCTTTATCTGCTGCCCACTCCTTGTTTTAGATTCCGATTACTCTCTAAAGTTTTTGGTAATGCTTAAAGAATCTTAGACCGCCTCTGTTTTTTTGCCTCTTATCGCTCTATACTCGAGTTACTCAAGTTTTGACAAATATTTTCTACAAAAAAAGAATAATGTTCCGTGAACCATTTTATGCTTAAAAGAAAGGAAGAGCTTTTTAAGTTTTATTGAAAAATAATGCATTTGAAAGAAAAGAGAAATATTTTGTTTCATAAAAGGCATTCCGACTCTTTGTTTGTTTCTTGGTCAAGAATCATATTAAAATAACAACTAATAAATTATCTTACATTTAAATCGTTTTTTTCTTGTTTGTTTTTATTTTGTGTTGTATTCATCTTATTTTAAATTAACAAATAACTACATAATAGGTTCAGTACTTTATTGTTTCAAAGTTAGAAGAAGCAAATAATATAAGTGAAATATTACCGGGGATTTGAGGCCTGTTGGAGGTAAACTGTTAAACCTAGAAACTGTTAGATTTAAGATATTCATTCTATTTAAGATATTCATTGTATATAATATACCATTCCTGATACATAGATGCACTACTTTTTTATAAGTGATTTTTTCTAGAAATAATCAAACCACCCGGTCTTACTCCACTAGTTTGGTTCACATGTTAACTCTATGGGGAATATAGAAACTCTATAATTTCTGTGAAAAATTAGCAGACATTTCAATTTGATATGACAATATAAGAAACTTAAGCATGTAATTTACATGGGAAGTAGTGAAGGTACACTGCTAGAAATTTCTCGGAAAAAAATGGCTAAATAACAATCTATTTAATTGTCATTTTACCATATTTAAACAAAACAGTCAAATAGCCATAAATAAGATGGTAATGAAACTATTAAAAGTGAGAAAAATCGTTTATTAACTATTTTTTTAAAATCTAAAACAGTTAAATAGCAAAAATTTTATTGCGCCAACTAAGCCCGCCAAATGAAGCAACTTAGTTCCTTGCAACTGCGTACATATTATAGCCGAGAGAGCTAATCAGTCAATCTGATGACTGACAGAACGGGGGTTCGAGTCCTAGCTTTGACACCTCCATTCCCTTTCTCACTCATGGAGAATTTTCAGTGTCCTGCACTCTCCAATGCCATCTAAGTCTAGCTCCTATGTCCAGCTGAATTTCTTTTTGTGAGGATTTGAAACAATGCTAGCTGTAAATAGTTAAAAAATGGTATAATTTTGTATTCCCGTTTTTATAACCATACTAGCTGTAAACGGTTTCAAAATCGTAAAGGCGAAAAATGTTCTTTACCGTAAACTTTACGGTTAATTGGATGGCCAGACAGCTGCCGATTATTTTACCATTATTTTAGAATCAAATTTTTTCACTGTACTACTCATGGGGTGAGGAGGGAATTTCTCCGGCGTCCGGAACTGCTGATGGCCCCACCGAAGCTCTTTATAAAAATATAGTGTTTGTTAATGTTTTTTTTAATGAAAAAGGCAGAGATTTTTTCAACATCTATATAAAAGCTACAATTTCGCATTAAAGGTCTTCAAAAATTAAATAAAATATTTAAATAAGGTTTTTTGTGCTTTGGAAAGGAACCCGTTAAGCATTTGTTCAGCTTTACGGGTTACAGCTTTCGTGGGTCCAGCATAGACACAAATCAGGGCATGGGAAGTGCTGGTCTTACCCTGATCTTTCCCTTATGGTTATCAAAATAAAACAGGCTATTGCTGTGCTAAATCGTTATTGTTTGTTAGGGTATGAATCTTTCGAATGTAATGGACTGAAAGTAATTTTTATAACTATAATGACTAAATAGATGGCTTAAAAACAGGAGAAGATTAGAGGGTTGACATAATAAAGCAAACTTAGCTGCCCAGACGCCATGAATTAATCTAATATGGTAGGTACTTCTTATTGAAAAACAAAATTGTAATTCAGAGTTTGTCCGCTCTAGGATTTTAAAACACATTTTTTTTCAGAAATACTTAAAATTTTTAATTTTGAGTATTAATGAGATTGCTGGATATGCCTCTAATCTGAAAGTTAAATACCTTTAACTATATATTACTTTTTTGTAGCGATAATTGCAACGCTATTATTTCTATTTCTTAGTGAAAAACATATCTTTACATTAAAAATTAAAATTGATTAAAGTATCTCGAATTTTTCTTACTGAATTAACTTAGATTTAGTTCTAGAGTCCATTGAAATAAAACTTACCGACTAATTGAAGTAACCGAACCGATAACCTATTTAATTATATAGAAAAACTTAAAAATAAGTGAATATAAATTTAAAAAAGAAATATTTATTTGATTTTGCGTGTCTTGATCCCAATTGTGTTCTTCATAATACGATAATCACACGAGAGAAAATTATAAGCAACAAGAAGTTATTTTGTACAAATATTTCATGCATAATAAACGATTAATCAGACTTGTTCGGAGGATTAGCACTTTAAATTATATTTTGCAAAAAGCACATTTTGCACAAATTTTTAGCATTATTTTTTTAATTATTTTCAGCGCAATCCTCGAAAAGGGAAAACGTTTGTATAAAGTCGCTTCATCCTCAGTTTTAAAAATTTTAGTATGTTTTGACAAATAGGATTTTTTCATTATTATCAATATATTTTCATCAGAAAAAAAATATTACTTAGGGATCCTGTAATTTTATTATAAATTAAAAAAGATCCACATATGAGTTAAGATGTCTTAAAATATTTGTCTTTTTTTCTTAACTTAAATATGATAAAAAAGAAATTTATTTTATTATCCTTTTATTGTTTTCGATCTGTATATATAGTATATATTACTAAATTACTATGTTAACATCTGCAGTTACTATATTACTATGTTACTACATAACATGCATAGTTGATACAATTATCATATTCCCTTTATAAAGAATATATATACCTAATTCTAAGGAATGAATCATTTAGTAATTAAAGAAAGACAAATAGTGGCTTAATTTTTATTTAATATTTTAGTTGCAAAGTTTAGTTTTTCTATGGTTAAATGTATTTCGCATGCTTGGCGGAGTTTTGTTTCTCCGTCAGTAGCCGCCAATATTCGTATAGTGGAAAATAACTTTGTACAGTCTCCAGGAAAGAATATACAAATTGTCTAGTGAAATTTAGATTTTATTAAGCATAATTGGTGATATAGAGAATGGCCATTTCTTCATCCAAAAATTAATCCCTCAAAGGGATGAAATCAGAATACCCTCAAATTGAGAGATCATACAGCCAGAATATCATTTCTGACGGTCAGAAATTGAGACTGGGGAGGCCCCTAAGGGCACTCCCAGTATCCACAAATTTGAAATTAAAAGTGAATATAATTATTCCCAACGGACATAGAAAGTATGGGTAGGAGATCCAAATTGGCGATTTATCATAATATATATTAGCCAAAACAAAGCCAACTAGCATATCAATATTGGGTTTAAAGGAACACCTTGGCGATCACGAGTCGCCAACAAATTTATGAGAATTATTACAACCATGCAACCGAAACATTTAGTGGTTGGAAATTTAGAATAAAATGTTATAAATAGATTTTTGTTTTCGATTAGAGGCGACAGTGAATTAATAAGTCTTTCTAGTAAAGAAATAAAAAGTATCCGTTACATTGATCTATAAGAGAGGAATAAATATTTTATGTTCGTTTTAAAAGATTAAGTCTTTGATTCATTTTCAAATATAATTCTATTAATAAAAATAAGCTTAAGTAATGAAAGATACTTTAAAAGGATAGAAAATGTAATGCCAATTGTGGCATCACAGCATGATTTTACAAGAAAATAAAAAATGATTGCCTATGTTTTGAGATCAGTGAAAAATGGTTCTCAAAAATCTTCAAATAAAATTTCTGAGAATTTCTTGATTTGTTTTCAAGGGAAATTGATAATAAGGAGTAAAAATCTCAATGAATAATGAAAAGATTTTTTCTAGTATTTTTGACAAAGAGTATCTTATTAATTTCATTTGATAGTCTTTTTTTCTTTATTAATAAGTTTATATTAAATTAACAGGATTTCTTTTTTGCTGTTTGATGTAGTGACATTTACTTATTGAAGAGTGAAAAGATTTCTTAAGAGCTTAAAATCGCATTAGACTGAAAAAATAACAATTCTCTACTTATTTACTAAGAATTGAATTGAATTATTATTACTAAGAAGCCTTGGTTTACAAAGTATTAATTTCGTAAATTTATTCTTTTTTATTATTGTTTGATGTAGTGACATTTACTTATTGAAGAGTGAAAAGATTTCTTAAGAGCTTAAAATCGCATTAGATTGAAAAAATAACAATTCTCTTCTTATTTACTAAGAATTGAATTGAATTATTATTACTAAGAATCCTTGATTTACAAAGTATTAATTTCGTAAATTTATTCTTTTTTATTATTGTTTGATGTAGTGACATTTACTTATTGAAGAGTGAAAAGATTTCTTAAGAGCTTAAAATCGCATTAGATTGAAAAAATAACAATTCTCTTCTTATTTACTAAGAATTGAATTGAATTATTATTACTAAGAAGCCTTGATTTACAAAGTATTAATTTCGTAAATTTATTCTTTTTTATTATTGTTTGATGTAGTGACATTTACTTATTGAAGAGTGAAAAGATTTCTTAAGAGCTTAAAATCGCATTAGATTGAAAAAATAACAATTCTCTTCTTATTTACTAAGAATTGAATTGAATTATTATTACTAAGAAGCCTTGATTTACAAAGTATTAATTTCGTAAATTTATTCTTTTTTATTATT
>NC_092215.1:13817868-13836257 GCF_043381705.1 Parasteatoda tepidariorum | reverse complement strand
ATATATATTTACTCCATACCTAAATGAAACAATGGTCTTCTGTTGCAAAAAAATTCCGAATAAAGATTTTCCGAAAAATGCATTGTTAACCATTTTCAAAATATTCCATTAAAATCTATTGCGCAAAATATTAGAAAAGTGCCACTGCACGATTAAATAAATACTGGGAAAGTTTGCAGCTTTCCTCTACGAGAACAAATAGATAAATTTTCGATCGGTTGTTAGTAAAATAATTGCAATCTTTTCATTTTTCTTTGCATATATAACCATTAAACGAATAAAAACATTTTATGATAAAATTCAGATAGGCTAACATAATTGCAGCAATTGTAGGATGGAGTTTTTAAAACTTCTCATGGAAAAAAGCTATTTAACTTTTTTTCTTACTTTAACTTCCACAAACCAGATATATATTAAATGTAATCAAAATAGTAAATGCAATCTTAGTAATTGTTTAACATCTAGGTAATGCATAAGCTAATGCTACGTAATACATTAATAAGTAGTAAATAACTACCATTATATTTGAAACACTATAATAGGGAAAAAGAAATTAACTTAAGAATTTAATTCCATTTAATTTTAGGAATAATAATATGTTACTTTATTTTCGCAATTAAATGCACTCCTTTGAACGTCTATTTCACTTGATAACTAAAGTTTAGAGCAGTTGTAGAGATTAGTTTTCAATGCATTTACATAATTCAAACAAAATGCTTCATTTTTTATAAAACATTAGATAGGTTTCAATAAAATATATTTTTTTTTGTTACTTTTTCTGAAATGCTTTAAACATATCGTCCAACAAGCACTTAATTACGCAATCACCAAATGGTTCAAGTGCATTAATTTGTAGGTTATGCGTTTGAACACTCTTTCCCGGTTATTTATAAAAAAATCCCTAAGTAACATGATAAATAGAAAAACGGAATGCTTCTTAAGACTAAAAGACTGTTTCTATAGACTAAATGTTATGTTAGTTTCAAAAATATGGAGGGAAACGAGAGAGTGTGTGTACACTCTCAGACATGTAACGCTCACTTTTGACGATACAGCAATGTTTCAGCATTTGCTCGTTAAATACATTATGCTTTTTTACCTTTTCTTTCTTTTTTCTTGAAAAAAAAAATAGAACGACGAAATATTTCTCTAATTTTGACAAAGTTCGTTTCCTCTATTAAATGACGGTAGTCATTTCTTTACTTTTCACGAAATTTTCTCTCGGAGCATGTATTAGAAGGAAACCATTTCGTCAAAAGTGAAGAAAGTTTAGAGATAATTAAACATCCATTTTTTACTGGGAAGAAATGTGTAGTTAACATGAACGGTTTTTGGAGAACATTAATAAATTAAAAATGTCGATAATTTAATGAAATGAAAAAGTACTGCGAAAAGTACACCGTAAAAATAGTGAGAGTCACCAAAATGGTAGCAAAACACCAGATATAAATCTAGGGTTCAAGTCTGAGAACAGTTCAGGATGTAGAGAAACCATGATTCAATATCATCGGCGTAAAATACAATTCCAGTAAGAATAAAATATTTCTTAGCAATGAGATAAAAAGGGTATAAGAGTCAGTAGATTTATTTTAACGATACAATTTAATGCACGAGCATTAAATTAATTACGCATACACACTTTAATAGAAAATTAGTATATAAATGAAACATACATAAAATACATAAAAAATAAAAACGAATTTGAATCAAGATTAGCAAAAGTGTAGCGTAATAAATTAAATATTATATAATTATTAATATAATTATAATATTAATAATAATCAAATATTAATTTCAATATTGATAATATTATATATTTATTTATGCAATTAACAGACATTTAAAAATTAAAACAGAGATATCCTTATCATGCAACTAAACATATGCATACATTTTTAATGGCGAACTTTTGGTTCTTTTATATATANAATTAAAATGTATAAAATTAAATTAGAAATTAAAATTAATTTAAAAAATTAAAATTAAATAAAAAAATTTAAATTAAATTAAAAAATTTAAATTAAATTGAAAAATTGTAATTAAACTAAAAAATAAATTTAATAAAATTAATTTTTTTTAGTTACTGATTAATTAAAACTGAACAAGTTGTCATTAAATACCAAATTAATTCATTAAGCGTAAACTTTACAAATAGAATATTAAAAATTAGTTCGCAAAATTTTGTGTGTTCATTATTAAAAATATTTCAGCTTTGCAGTTTGCATGAAATTTAATTTTATTTCCTTCATTTTTCGCATAATTTCATTTTTATCCAAGTAATTTTTCCAAAAAAATAAATGTTATAAAATAATACTTGAGATTAGCAATGTAGCTCTGAAAATTTTTCTAACTTAAGAAAATAGCCCTTTCTTTAATCCACCTAAGAATGTCATTTATGATGGAGTGGCGACTTATAATGCAGAAACACTCAAAAAATGACAACTCTTCAGCGACAAGAGTGATATATAACCAGAACACTAAGGTCCCGGATTTAATGTCTTTAGGATGAGACAGATCGGTGTCTTTGAAATTTAAGAAACACTTGAGGCTGTTTCAGAAATCGTATTTTTAATGAATTTATTTATTTTTGGAACAAAAGAGATCCTCTACTGTTCTTTTAAACACTTTTAAAATTCAACCACATTCTTCAGCATTTTTCGGAAAATTACAGGCTTATTTTGTTACACTGAGGTCAAAACTACCAGAATATGGTACAATTTACCGTGTTTCTGGCTCAATGAGAACCCCAAAAGAGTTCGATAATTTTTATCGAACAATTTTTTGGTAAAATTAACAGTAAAATATGGTTTTATAGAGTGTCATGAAATTTAGTAAATGTACGAAAATTTGGTAATTTTATCATTATACCTTATAGAGCATGGCATAAATTTACTTTTCAGTTTTGTATTCTTTACTAAATGTGTGGTAATAAGAACTATAATTTTGAAAACCAGAATTTGTGGTAAATCGTTACCATAGCATATATATATATCGCAGCGTGCAAGAAAATTATAATCTAACGCCATTTCGTACTCAACTGTAAACAATGTACTAACAATATCCAAAATACACCCAAACAGGTATTTCCGGAGGAGAAAATTAATCACGAATTGTCGAATACACGCGATCTTGGTAACAGCATTCTCGATTAACGGTGTTTAGATTTAAGTGTATCATTTAAAAGTATACATTCTAAAAGCTGTAAGGTAATACTCCACCGAGTTACGTGTTAAACAACCCTAAATACCGTTCATATCAAATCGAGCATCCATATACATTTTAACTGCACTGAGTAATATCAAAACTACAAGAATGTGGTAAAATTTGCTGTGTTTTTGGTTCTATCACACCAAACAGCACTGTAATTTCCTTGGATGTAGTTCTGCAATGACTGTTTGGTAAATTTAAATCCAAAATATCGTTTTTATTACTATGCTTTTTGATAGTAATTTTGGTAAACTTTTGTAATTTGAAGCAGAAGTCAGAAATTTCGACAATGTACATTGAGATAATGATAAATATTCAGTTTTCTATCCTCTATTTCATTTAGTAAAGATTTGTTAACTTTGCTTCGCATCAATTAATTGATTTTTTTCCTATGTGATCCACAAGTTAACATCTACGAACCTTTAAAATTACAAAATAATGCGTATTTGTCAAAATGCTGGACAAGGCTTAACTAAATCAGTAGCTTAACTGTATACACCAGGGCTGTCCCTACATAATGAAATGAAAACATAAGGGCAGTGGGTTCGAATCGCACCAGAAACCTGTATGCTTCTATTTATTTATTTATTACCATGCACGCATGAGCTGACTTGTGTGCTTGGCTCACAGGTCCTTGTTAGGTCAAAATATAGATAGCACAAACATATATTCTGTGACGTGGAGGAACCTTCTACCTCCATGTTAAAATTGCTGCATGAAATGCCTTTTTCTAATTTAAGAAAGCTGTTTAACTTTGTAATAAATCTTGCCCTATTATGAGCTTATATTAATACACAAATATTGGAATAAATAAATTCTTGGGATAGTAATGATGCCTTTAATTATTTGTACAGTAGTTTCATCTTAACGACAGAGTTGAAAGTAGCTTGGTAGTAGTGAATTCAAATCAAAGCGAAAGCAAGGACGTGTGACAATAAATAAATTTAGTTTAGATAAATATACAGGCTGAAGTGGTCAATGCAAAGAACTTTTCGTCTGTTGTCAAATGGCAAAACAAGCAACATAAAACTGAAAAAAACAACAAAACGATATTAAACTTATTACCCGTAAGTTTTAGGGCGTTTGGTAAAAGGACAAGACTCCGTGGCATTAGAGGCTCCAAAAATATATAGTTGTTTTGCTTGCACCTCGTCGTGCAGTATTGCAATTCCAGTAAACACTCTGAAACGTTGATGTAGTGAATTCGAATCCCACTATAAAACTGAATGTATATTTTTGCTATCGTTCACAAAACTGTGTAACCTTTTTTTTTAAAAGTGAAAAAAGTAATTAAGCCGTTCTTTCCATTTGCAAAGCAACCCACATATGCATGTAAATATATAAATAAATCCCACAAACCCTCATAACAGACGGATATAACACTCACCATAAGTTGATATATATGAGTTCAGTATCTTTAAAGCAGTTAAATTAAACAATTGAAGTCACCACTTATGTCCCTTTGTCCATTATATCTCTTAATTGAGAAATTATAATAGAATTAGAAATAATTAACAGCCATTTACTATTTATTTCTACTATTGAAACAAATCGTTTTTTTTTTTAAATCTTGAAAGTGAAAACAGTCCATTACCATTCTATTTGATATAAAGCATAGACATCGAAAGGTTAAAATTACCAAATAAATGTTAAGATGAGTGATATTTTAGTAATTTTATTATGATAATTTAGTTCATGGCATAGAAAATCTTTTATTTAGTTAAAATAAATTTTTAATTTTGTATTTTTTTCTAAATGAATGGCAACAAGAACTATAGTTTTAAAAACCAGAATTTGTGGTAAATCGTTACCATAGCATACAGTAAAATTACCAAATATGTGGTTGAAATACCATATATTTTGATTTTATTTGCCAGTAGTGCGCTTCTTGTACCAGGCGTCTTTACCATACTAGTATGGTAATTTTATCAGAATTTTTTCCTTATTCCAATTATGAAAATATACTAATCCAATTATTATAATTTTTAAATTCCTTAATCTAAATTTATCATCCAGAGATATAATTGTGTTAGCCATTGTAATTAGATAGATATAATTGTGTTAGCCATGTTAACTATTAAAATGCAATGGCTCACGTTGTGTTAGCCATTGCATTTTAATAGCTACAGCTTTTTTTATAATTTGCTATGGTTTGATCTCTGTACAAAGAACAGAATTAAGTAACAAAATAATTCTCTAATATGATTAGTTTCCTTTGAGCACGAAATGAGTATGCATAAAAACCATTTTAACTTTAATAAATACTATAGGTGCAAGTTCTTTAATTTCTTTAATATTCATTTGCTTTGGTGATATCTTAAGTAAACAAGTGTACAACAAAAATGTTGTTGTTGTTGTAGTTCATTTACGTCGCACTAGAGCTGCACAGTAGGCTATTGGTGACGGTCTGGTAAACATCCCTGAGGATGATCCTAAGACATGCCATCACAATTTCGATCCACTGCAGAGAAGATGGCACCCCCGCTTCGGTAGCCCGACGACCTGCACGCGAAGTCGAGCACTTTACGGTAGAACAGTTTAACGAGGACCAATACCGCACACACCCGCGGTCCCTACGCAGACTAATCCAAGTGGTCACCCACCCGCACACTGACCTCAGCCAGTGAAGCTTGACTTCGGTGATCTGCTGGGAACCGTGTCTTAATGATCAGTCCACTGCGGGACGCAACAAAAATTACTTAATTCTTATTTGACTTATTTACAGATCAATGCAGCTCAATTTTTAGTTCTTCTGCTTACATCATAATAAAGGTTCTGCTTAAAAGGAAAAAAGAGCATATGGAACTTTTTAAGAAATATATATATTTTTAAATTGTTATTTATAGTATTTGAATCGATGAAAGTGCACCATAAGATCTAAATAATGAAATCTAATATAGTATTCTGTGCAGAAATTTGAGCCAGAATATACAAATATGTACCAAAAGAAGTGTTTTTTTTCACAAAGTTCTTTTTATAACGACATCTCGTATTTTAGTTTCTCTCTAAGACAAAAATAAAATAATACATGACGCCAAGGATTAAAATATCTTGCAAAAGATTTTTGGTTGAAATTTTAATTTTATCTATTTCACATTTATGACAAACGAGATAGCAGGACAGTATACTTGAATATACAACATCATCATGTCTTTGTAGTTATACTAATATCTTTCCGAGACGACATTTGAATTTGAGATACTTTTTGGAAGCACTCATTCTTATAACTGAAGAATAGATTTCCGCTATTGGACAGAAAAAAGTTCTTTGCAACGACTTTCCCCCCTTCAATATATTACAACCATATTTCTTCGCACTTTTGGTACCCGTCGTGTCAACCCCTTATAGGACCAGATTTCATTCTTTTATTTTTTATGCGAATTCATCGTTTTTACTTCTCAACCCTCCCATTCATTCCGATTCTTTCTTTACGGACAACATTCATCATGGATGATACTAGCAAAATTTGTTTGTAAATGCTGTTCTAGTTCAACGTCAGATACCATGAAAGAAAAACACTGTTTTCATTCTAGCATCAGTATGGAAACTTCATATATTTTACTACCAAGAAAACAATGATTTCACATAAGAGATTGAATTAACTAATAGATTGAATTAACACATAATAGATTGAATTAACTAATAGATCGAATTAACTAATGGATTAAATTAACTAATAGATTGAATTAACACATACTGGATTGAATTAACTAATAGATTGAATTAACACATACTGGATTGAATTAACACATAATAGATTGAATTAACACATAATAGATTGAATTAACACATAATAGATTGAATTAACTAAGGGATTGAATTAACCCATAATAGATAGAATTAACTGAGTTAGCTGTATTTGCAGAAATAAAATGGATATTTACTGACACGTAGTGTCGCACTTTTAGTACATGCATTTTTTCCTAAAATTATTCAGAAAACATTCCGATTATAAATGGACAATCTCTTAAAACAGGATTTTTATTCATATTTTCGTTGTTGTTATAATTATGCATAACGTATTATCACATCAAAGCAGTTATAATTTTTTTTATTTTTTTAAGAATACCAAATAACAAATAGAAATAGCACCTTTTGGTCTGTCTTTGAATCATTCATAATTGGGATTTAAGCAGCATATCTAAAAAGCTTGGAATTTATTAAACTATGTTTTATTACTTCATATATGAAAAATATGGCATTAAAAAATTGAATTTCAGATCTATTTTATAAGAAACTCTAGCTTAAATTCGGGATTTGTTCCTCTAACTTCCTCTCAGTTGATTTTTTGTTTCTAACACAGTTGATGCTTAATGGTATTTTTAATCGGAATATGGCAAGGAATTTGCATTATCAGTCAGTGATTTTAATGTAGAAGTTTAATGTTTCATAGAGGACGAGTTTTGAACGTTTGTATTAACTTGTTAGAATTGAAAGTCCTATTTACCCAATTGCTCGATCATTACATATTTATTTGTTTATTGATCATTGATTTTCAGAAGATGGATTGCCTCTATTTTTGAACTATTTTTTAAAAATTCCTTTGAATGAACTTGAAGAAACTATTTATGAAAATCCCTTTGAGCGTTTTGAAAAAATTCCTGGAGTTTGAAAATTGCTTCATTTTGTTGAGTAAAATAATATCAATAATGATTTACAACATCGATTTCGTCTAATTTTCGTTAGGATAAGCGCTTTGCTATTTGAGTTATTTTTCAAGAACATTGTCTGACTGCCTTCAATGTACTTACCAAATTTGGAGGCAGTGTATTTAAATCACCTAACGCTTATAGAATTGAGTTAATTCTTAGAAAATAACTCAAATGATTAGATATTTAATTTCTATGACAATATTTTGAGAAATTCTGTTTAAATTATAGGTTTGAATATATAACCCACTACCTTAATATTGAAATTTAAAAAAAGAAATTACCGCAATAAATTAGCTGATCCGTGTCCATGTCTAAATCTCCTTTCTTTTTTTTAAAAAAAATAATAATTTGAAGCAAATACTTCAAAATAAAGCTTGACAAAGACTAAAATTATAACCGCATAGGAACAGATTTAAAAACAATATTGCTCAGAAAGCGATTTGTTATTGACTACGGCGAAAAGAACATTTTATATAATTTTCTAAACAATATAATCGAAGCTTGTGAACAATATTTTCGCTTAGTCTGCATATTTGAAAGCTTATTTTTAAAATACGCTTTAGTCTCGAGCATCAGTTTTGGTATCTTTGGAAATTAACTCAATACAATATCTCTAAATAAGTCACCCTGTATTTTTAGGACTGATTAAGAAATATCGAAACTGTTGAATGAAAGGAAGGGGAAAAAGTATCCTAACATTGAGATAGTCTGCATTAAGACAAAAATATAAAGAAGAAAAACAGTAAAAAGGATTTCTTTCTTTGCCCCTTGGGACCAAGTATATCCCAAAGTTTGCTGCAAGGACCACGAAGGAACAAATTGGAGCGGACGCTACTCTTTTGAGATAATGTGGTTTTAGGGGTTTTTGTCTCCAGTGAATTGCTTATAGATAAGTGCTTGAGAGGTTCAATACTACCCATGCATTACCGTCTACTTGATTCTAAAACTGATGAATGTATTGCGTCAAGCGTGGTGCCTGTCAAATTCATTCTCGAAAGAATGGCAGAACATATCTAATACAATCGTTTTTTAGGTATAGTTATATTTTTGCTATGAAGCATAAAGGTAGGTTGCCATATAACATGTTATGAAAAGTTGTTTTATTTAAGGAAAAACAACGCTATTCAGAACAAAGAATGAATTATAAAATTTATAAGACCTTGACTTACGAACTGAAAATAAAATAGGGTTAACACTACAAGAATAGCTCAATGGCAACACCAAAAAGCTCTGAAATTTTTACCGAATCGTTTAAGTAAGGGTTTTGGTAAAATTAACAGAAAAATGCATGCGATAAAATTTAGTGAATGTAATAGAATTAGGTACCTTTATCATGATACTTCAGAGTATGACATAACAGTTTTTTATTTAGTTAATGCCACTTTTTATTTTTTATTTTTTACTAAATGCGTGGTAATAAGAAGTAACATTTTTAGACCACGAATTCACGGAATACTGTTAACATGTAGACAAAAAAATTACTAAATGAATGCTTTAAATTCTGTCTATCTTAGTTCTTTTTACATGAATTATGTTGCTTTACGAGAAATGTCATTAGCAAACACCGCGGTAATTTTACCAGAAGTTTTCCCCGTAAAGTAATAGAAAATTGTATTAAATGTATTATTAAAGAAAATTATATATATATATATATATATGCGAGCAAAAGTTGGCTCTTTGTCGAACTCAACTGAACTGGGTGATCAACCTTTGCGGCATTTCAACTTAGCTTTCTATTATAATCTGAAATCTAATTTAGTTTAAGTTGAGCAAAGTGCAAGACATAAAATCTGGTACAACGAAACGTCCTCTGTGAATGATCTAAAATACTATACCAAAAAATAAAATTACATGCGGGATATAGGAATTCAAAAAAAACTGGAAAAAATGGGAACCTAGTTGCCAAATTTATAGAGCATAATATTGTGAATTTTGTGAAACTTAATGCTTTTTAATGTCAGCATACTTTAGTTCTTGCCTTTACAAAGCCACTTTTATAGTAAGAAAATAAATGTTTTCAAAATACTTAAAGATATAACGACCAATTTTCAAGCTCCCCCCAAATAGTATAAAAAAAAGAACGAAGAAATTATTCTATATTTACGTTTATTTAGCGTGCCAGTAGTGCAGAGTTTTAATGTTGTGTTAGTTCAGAGTTCAGAAAATAATATTTTATACGTTCAAGCGTTGTTACTTTTTTAGCTAATATGCTTTTGGAAAACAAAAATTATATAGAATTTTAGAGCTTCCTACTTTTGCAAATCTTTCTCTTATTTTCCTTATTTATAAATCGATATGTGCGTTATTGTTTCTAAAAGATAAAGCAAAAAATTTAATTATTCTATCAAGAACAACATTCAAACTAATTTTGATAAGTAATGTCAAGCATTTGTGTTATTCTAAATATAAAAATAAGTTAAAGTATGAAGAAAATATGTTTGGCTGTAAAAGAGTCTCCAGAAATGCCAAAGCTGATATTCTGAAATGGAAAGTGTTTGAAACGTTTGGCACGCTTTCAAATAGCCCATGAATGCTTACACAGATTAATTAAACTAAATGAAGCGTGTATTAAGGAGTATATCTTTAGTGCGTTCTAAACTTCAAAATTAACAATATTGTTTTAAAAAATATATATATTTTAAGAATTTTCTTCAAATTGAACAAATAACTTTCATTTAAATGACTTTAATAAATTTTAATTTTTACTAAATGTGCATTTCTCAAGTGTAATCATTTCTTATCTATTCTTCTTCTGTATTGAATTATTTGTATCGCTTCTTTTCGTGAAATTTTGACAAAATTTGATATTTATATTTTTTTGCATTTAATAACTTATTCCTTTTAAAGTATAAAACAAATAGTAGCAAATAGTAAACAAATAGTAATTAAATAATAATAAAACAAATAGTAACTCATTAAAGAAATACAATTTCCAGTAAAGAACGAAAGTTTTATAAATTTCAAAAAGTCAACAAAAGTTTTATTAAAAAACATCATTAAAAGTGACATTTTTTAAACAATCTAACAATTGTATTAAAACTTTAATAAATTATAATCATAAAAACGTATTATTTTGCTTGCATGTTTTGTACAAAAAAAGGGTAAGAATTCTAGAAAATATAATTTAAATTTAAATGAAGTCAAAAATATATTTATATTTATATCCGATGTTTTACTTGAACGACACGTTTTTTACAAACTTACAAAATTAAAATCTGTTTCGTGACTTTTTTTTAAAAAAAGTAAATGCTTAATATGTTATTTGTTTGGGTGAATATGCACCGAATCCTCCTGCAAATTCAAAAATTATACTAACTATGTAAGTATTGCAATTCTAACTAAGTAAAGGTACTTCAAAATAATCAAAGAATGATTTGAATTGAGAATTCACATCATTTCAATGAGGTAAAGGAGTATAAAACGGAAAATAATTGTGTGCACTAAAACTGATTGGAGCTAAAAAATTATGTCACTCACAGATTAAAGTCAAAACCAGATTATATCAGATCAAATCCAAATTACGTCAAAAACAGATCCAGCTGTTGTTTACCATCGAAAGCAATAGATATGAAAGATTCGTTTGAGACCATTAAAATGAAACTCTTATGTAGGCCAAATCACAACTGTAATCACTTCTCGCATTCTAACTTTCTAGAAACTTTAGATTAGTATAATATTTATACATTAAATAGTATTCTCTTCATTTCTCACAAATGTTTAATTTTAAGAAATGCTATTAAAATTAAACGAATCAAAATCGTGATCGATCAGAGAACCGAAGCTAAATAAATACAGTGTTTACTGCTGTTGAATAAAAATTTTATTAAAAAAAATGTTAGAGCTGGATATATCCGCACTGAGGAAAAATGGATGGTCAAAACTACCAGAATTCGGTAAATTTTACCGTGTTTCTGGCTCTATGAGAACACCAAATCTTCTTCTTCATTGGCCTGACAGCCCAGGATGGGCCCTTGCCTTCCGCAGAGGTGAACTCCAGGCTCTTCTACACTTGGCCTGAGACATCAAATTTGTGATTTTTAGAATATTTAAATCACTTTCGAGGCAGTCGAGCCATCTAAATCTAGGTCTTCGAGAACACCAAATAAGCTCGGCAATTTTTATCGAAATGCTTTTGTAATAATTTTTGTAGAATAAACAATAAAATATGATTTTATATTTGATAAAATTCTGTAAATATGGTAAAATTTGGCATTTTTATCATGATACATTAGAACATGGAGTGAAAACCATTTTGTCGGGTAAATATACTTTTGAATTGTGCATTTTTTAAACAAAATACAATGTTGTAATAAGAATTATAATTTAAAAAATCAGAATTTCGGGTAAACCGCTAAAATATGAACTGAAAAATTTCCAACTGAATGGTTTTAATACCGTATACTTGGGTTTTATTAACCAAAGTTAATATTATTGCACTCTTTTACCTGAAATCATTACCATGCAGTACTGTAGTTTTACTAGAATTTTATTTTTATATTCGATGCAAAAGTTTTAAAAAAAAATAATAACAGATTCAAAAGAAGACTAAAAATCAATTCTTATCAAATGGTTATAAACAATCTCTCTCACTGCGGAATTCCTTTTATTTTAGAATTTGTTTATGAAAGTAAGTAATAATTTAAAAAGAACACTTAAAGTAACACAATTAAAGAAAAAAAAAAGTCAAAATTGAATCAATAGTTAAATTGCAAAATATTTCACGCCGTAGACTTTTATTTATTTTCTTTGAAACTTAGAAAAGCGTCATATTACAAGTGACAAAATTTATAAAATATTTTTTCATCACTTTTTTTTCTGCCAGTTTCCGCAGCGTGTTTAAAAGGTAAATACAATAAAAATAATTTATTTTAGAAGGATTTATGCAAATTCCTTGAGGATTAAAAATAAGATATGGAAATGCCAGTCATTCTATGTACTTAGCTGGAAATTCAAAATTAAATAAACGTACTCGTGAATAAATTTCCCGATATGTTAAGAAAAGTTTATTTTAAATCCCACTGAAGCGAAAAAAAACAAGAAAAACTTCGTCCCTATAAAAATGCTCTTTTATAACTTGGGAGAAATATCTACTTCAAAAATAATTTTGCTTCCCTGTTCGTTGAAAAAATAGGAATAATTGGATTCTTAGTTCAACTCTTTAAAAAAAGGTAAGCAAAAAAGGGACTAATTTGTTTTCTTTGTATGAATTTTTGTTAAATAAACAAAATAGCTTTCTATTATGAAGTTTAATGCTTATGTACATTTAAAGTTTGATGCTTTACTTTTTAGTATTACAAATTCAATAATTTCGCTTGAAAAAGATAATTAATTTAATTCTGGCTTATTTGACTCATTTAAACTATTAATCTTAAATATACATTCAACACATAACCATCACAACTAAACTTTAATGAAAATATTGTTACTTAAGCATACTTTAGCTATTTATTTTTTTTCAAAATCAACAAGTAAAAGATTTTGTTAAAAAGGCGGTTCTCTAATTTACTATATAATGGTCATATAATTTAGTTTTATAATTCAATAATAATAAATTTCACTTTTTATTGCTTACTCAATTTTAAAATTTTTGAAATCGTCAAAAATTAAATCACTATTGACGTGTAAAAATAATAAAGATGTACTTCAAATCAATTTCCAATACATAAAAACGAGCAGGAAGAATTATGTATAGCAGAATTTAATTGAAGCACATTTTAATGAGAAGATGACGGAAAATAATAGTAACCAGGCTCTCTTCTTAAAAAGAAAAGAATAATAAATTAAAAAAAAATCATGTATGCTATTTAAACAAATTTCCTTTTGACAACTAAATTAATAAAAAACAAATGCATTTGTAATAATCAAAATGATTTAGAATTTTTATTTATGTATAGGTTTACATAGATTTAGTTCTTATTTTCTGTTACTTGAAACAGGGGCAATATTAATATTTTATTTTATGTACTTTAAAACTAAAACTCTTGGGTATTTGATGCTAGATAAGCAATTTGTACTAAAATTATAAATATTGATAGCACAGCAATTTGTAATTAAATTATAAAATGCATGGCTTTTACTTTAATATCGTCCGTGTTGAATCCAAACTGTTTCCTGATTTATACTGAAATTATTTAATTGCGAAGTTATCTATATTAACTTGCAAATATATCTGTAAAAGAAAGCCTAGAATAATATCTGAGTCAAGATGATTTTCGGCCACATTTTACTTTTAAATCTCAAATCAGCAAACACGCAATCTTTTAATTAAGCTATTTCTTAAGTATAATCTGACGAATCTACATCTGTTTTTCAGAAGTGTACATATGATTTCACCAAATCAGAGACTCGATTAATTTAACTTATGCTCAGTCAATTTCTAACATTATTGATGCAGTGTAAGATTTTATGGAACAGTCTCACAAGTGCGCTTAAAACCTACTTTTTTCATAGCAATTAATATGAAAGACAATTATTTACCAAATCCTCACTTAAGTAAATCTGTTGAAGAAATGATCAGCACAACATTATACATTCGTGTATATTTTTCAAAAAAATCTCGACGCTTGCTAACCTAGACAGCTCTATTAACTTCACAACTTACTCCACAGACATATAGTACGTATCTGGGGCTGATATTTTTCCCTTTCTTGGATAAATGAAATTTGCATGCCTTCTGAGTATGTGGAGGACAATGAAAAAACTCAAAAATATGTTTCCAGATTTATCTTCGTCGCTTCAAACACAGAAAATTAAATCTAACATTTTCCTTGACTGTGTTAGATATAAGAATCACATACGCGCTGCCTGCCAATTAATGAAAAATAATATTTGACATTTTTCATCTTCTTTCAAATCGAGATATTCATGACAGTCAAGTATTGTATAACGTCCTAGAACTATTAAACCTTTATTAAACGAAGATATTGCCCCATGGTATGTTCGATCTAAAGTTCACAAACCATACCAGCAGTCTTCGTTAGAGTTTCAAGTTTCTTGTAATTTCTAAGAATTTTTCTTCCGTCCTTGCACAATATTAATATTTCGAATATATTTATTCAGAATATTTAAATTCACTGGTTTTTGATTTCACCAGTTTTATGTTTCATGAAAAAAATGTTACATAAAAATACTAGTAAGAACACACACAAAGTGCCAGAATTAAGTTGTAAACTGGCACTGTTTTGGGGACTAGTTTATTCATTAAAAAATATCTGTGAGCCCGCATCAGTTAACGTACATTTTTGTAACATGCATTCTGAAGAACGCAACATAAGATTAACTTACTTGAAGTATATATATAAGAAACTATATAACTTATATAGAAACTATACATAGCTTATATAAGAAACTATATAACTATATAAGCAACCATATATGAGTCATAACTATGTATTATAACTTATTAAATTTTATATCTATAATCATTGTTTTACTTAGAATTTCGTAAAACCTAAAAATAAATA
Organism: Parasteatoda tepidariorum; assembly: GCF_043381705.1. NCBI lineage: Eukaryota > Metazoa > Arthropoda > Arachnida > Araneae > Theridiidae > Parasteatoda > Parasteatoda tepidariorum. Next base: position 13,820,935 of record NC_092215.1, on the reverse strand, counting down.
ATTTTTTGAGGAATAATATTTTTAATTAAAGTTCATATTTATATTCATTTGCCTATCAAAACTTTTAAAATAAAAATGTCGAAATAATTATTTGATAAAAGTCAGCGAACTATTAAATTTGCTACGTCTAATCAGTACTCTGCTCAGAATTTTTAAAATCATATGATTAAATAAAAACTTGGAGAATAATATTTCTTTATTAAATATGATATCTATAATAAGTTGTATTTTCAGAGTTATTTAAAATCTTCAAAAAATAAACAAATGAATAATAACGTATTCTGGTTAAATTTGATATCATTGTTAGACTTTTTAAATCCAAGAAACATTTACTTAAATAACATCTATTTGTTTGCCAATTTTGATGTAGCAAAATTTAAATCACCTTTATGAGGATAATGACCACTGTCATGCTAATCACGCAAACTGATACTTCTTATGCGCTCTATGAATACTTAAAATAAAGAACTAACTACACTATTAACGTCTGAAAATGACATTTTAAGGCCAAAAGTGCTTAAAAATTTTTAGTTTTTGCCTATAAATATGTATTAAACTGGTTATTTTGCCTGTTAGGAATATCATTTTATCAGCTCTTATCAAATTTATTCTACAGAACTACGTGATAACATTTAATGACTTTCATTTTGCATGCATTTCCTTACATTTTTCAAGCACACGAAAGAATCGAAAGCAATCGAATTATTAAAAAATAAATTATGAATAAGCGGTTTAGCAGAATATTGTTCCGTTTGCATAATTAGTTTAAATGTCAAAATCTATACATCATAAATGATTTCAAGTAACAAAATGAGTTGATATGAATTTACAGCACTGTTTTTAGAGAAAAATAATTTTTTACACACTCTAAAAGGTAAAAAAAGAATGTATTTTTACCTTTTATATTACTGAATATTACTGAATTTAAAAATAACGAAATACACTTTAAAAATATTTTTTGAAGTTTTCAGTTTTATTATAAAACTTTTTTGTGGCTTTAGTATCATATTTATATATTTCAAGAAGAAAAATTACGGTCACCTTAAAAACATGGTAACATTGAAAGAAACATTTGTTATTTTAAGATATTGGCAAGAATGAAGTAACATTTATGGTTGAAGGAACTTTCGAATATTCTATATTTATTTCCCCCCCCCTATAATAAGATTTTAATTTTATATTTTTCATTATGTTAAGTGTAAAAACGAACTCTTCTTAACGTTATTGTTCATTAAAGAAATAGATTGTTAAAAAATATCTAATTCGCAATCGTAAAAGCACATTAGCTTCATTAAGTTTTTACAATTTTTAAACAATATTTTCATATAATATCAATAAAATAGGTTAAAAGAAAGAAAGCTAATGTTAGTTTTAACAAAAGCTCAACTGCATTACAATTGCAATAAAAAAGAAGGTAATCTTTAACGAGTGGATCCTGCTTTTTTGTTGACAGAGAAAGGAATTACAGTGCGAAGTATCGTTAAAGTAAATCAAGATTAAAAAATGAACTATACATAGTAAAAACAAAATAAACAAAAGATAAGTAATTTTGAATGTAAATTATGTTTGTATGTATAAACTTTAGTGCAGTCATCTCTAATTGAAAATAATTAGTCTGTACTACTTTCTATAATTATTTTCCTTTAATTTCTCATATGAAATAATGTTTATTATTGTGTAATCAATTTTGACACTAATTGTATTGAAATAGTAATTTTAAGAAAAAAATTAGATTTTTTCATAATACTGCATATATATATGCAGAGAGAAATATATAAGATATATTTCTCTCTTTGCAATTTATAAGAATCTTATTTGTTCTTTATTGCTTTCGAGTTTTTTTTCCTAAATCATTATTATGTAGTAATAAAACAGTTTTATGAACAAATTAGTCTAAAAACGCCATTGCTAGAGAGACATAGATAATTTTTTAAACACTGGTGATGTTTACATTAAAACAATTTTAATTTGTTATCTTTATAAAATGACGTTACATTAGAATGTAATGAGATGTCCAAAGAGGAAAATTAGTAGATACCATTTTGCTATTTGTTCATATATGTTAAAAAAAGTATATTTTAAAAAAAAATCCAAGCTTTAGCCTTAATTCTGAACAATATGATAGATTATACGATACTAAAAGATGAAATATAATTGCTAGAAGTACAACCTCCTTTTTCTTTCCCATTTCTCTTCTAATTCGAGCAGAAGCAAAAATCAAAATACTCCCTCCCTCTTTTTCAGCTGTCTTTTGCTCTCGAAATTTTACGCCCTACTTGCAAAAATCATTAACGTCGCACACATTTCTATAGAATCATTAAGACTTTACGAACTTTTATTCGATACCTCCGAAATGGAGAGAGAACTTTAAAAGACTAAGCAGTATGTTTTGTAAAATGCATTATAATTTTTACTTTTTCTTTACATTTTATGAATAATATAAAAGCAATTATAGTAATTTATATGTATATGATTTAAAATGGCAGAAAATTTTGACAGGCAAAACTAAACACTAGAGATTCGAAAAGAACTCATTTCTTTGTAATTATTTTTTCAAAATGACCTAGCTAATATAAAATATTCATATTGTGAATTTTTTATGTTTTTGAAACTTGCTGATAAAATTCAAAAAACTGACTAACTTAGCAATAAGTATAATTAGGACCTTCTTTTTTTATTAAATACATTGTCTCTATTAGTTAATTTTAAATGTTATTTTAAAGATGCGTAAGTTTAAAATTTTGTCTCCTTGTTGTTGAGTAATAACATGTTTCTCGTTATTAATGCATTTAATTCAGTGTTTTACTGGCAGAAATTCACAGCCGTAAAATAATAAAAACGTGTTAGTCCCTCCCAGTTTATTGCCTTTTTTTGCTGAATCCACTTGTCTAAGTAAATTTCTTAAATAACTCTCGATATTCTGAAGAAAAAATACTAATTAGAAAAATGGTATTTATTGACATTTGTGAAACCTCTATGAAAATTAATATTGTGGCAGCAAGAGATTCTTTAGAATTACATATTCTTTTATTTCATTATATCACATTTTATTATACTATATATATAT
>NC_092215.1:13791420-13817844 GCF_043381705.1 Parasteatoda tepidariorum | reverse complement strand
GAAAGATTAATGAATATAAATAATCTACCTATTTTAGAAATTATAATACAAACTAATGTTAATTCTACTGTGACTTTTGATTTCCAAGACCTTTTGATTTCCCCTTTTGTAAGCTAAAAGGCGTTCTTTTGAGTTATTACTATGATTATAAAAATATCTTTAAATTGCGATTTTAACTATTAGGAAATTCAAAATATACGAGAATTATTTTAGAAATTAAATTTCACTAATGGATTCAGCAAAAAAATGTCAATGCAATGGAAGGGGCTAACATGTTCATATTATTTTATGGTGTGAAATTCTGTCGTTAAAACGTGGAATTCGCATTAAGTTTTGAAATAGTTTGCGCACTGTTAATGGTTGCAAATTTATTCATTAAGTTTATGTAAACCGCGGTATAGCTACCATACGTATTATTTGTTAGTATCGAAATGGCAGAATGCCATTTCGATACTAACAAATGGCATACTTCGATATGGCATAAATAACTAGAAACATTTTATTACTCAACAACAAGGAGATAAAATTTTAAACTAACACATCTCGAAATTTCATTTAAAATTAACTAGTAAAAAGAATGTATTTTAAAAAATATGATGGTCCTAATTGAAGAGATGAATGTTAAGAGGGGTTTTGCAATATTTTTAAAAATATAAGTGTTTTGTTGGTTTTGGAATCTGTACAGGTAAGCTCAATGTTCAGAATTGGAAGGGGACATGTATGATGCGCATTAATTCGATGTACAACAGTGTATGATGGAGAATCGAATAATCGAGAATCGACTACAATAATTGTACAATAATCGATTACGATAATAATTACAATAATAATAAACGCAAACACCTACGGTTAATTATTAATTTTTAGAAATTGTTTAGGAATTGTTTTTTAGAATTGTTGTTGTGAAAATTTAAAATGTTTCACATAATTTACACAAGCAAAACAAATGACCATGTTTATAACTGAAGTAAAAAAACCAGTCCTATTTATTTAAATTTTAAAGTTATTAAATTGTCAAAAATCTTTTTCCCAATTAATTAATAATATGCTATCTTTGATAAAACTCATTTTTATAATAATTCCATCTAATAATGAATAATATATTTAAATATTAATAATATATTATATTTTTTCATACTACTTTTTAATGTTTTAATATTGTTTAATATTTGTTAATTATTATTTTGGTACATAATTACTGAGTATGTATTACATTTTAGAATTTATCTTAAGTAGTAGTTTCGTAAAAAAATGCTTTCGAATTTAATACTACAGAGTAAACAATATTATAACATCTTTCAAAATCAAAATATATTTTTCCATTTATTGATAATTTTTTCAAGTCAAATCAAAGTGTTAATGAAAGTGTTAATGGTAGGTACTACCATGGAGCATACTTCCCTACATGTTAGAGATTCGATGAAAGCTATCGATGGAATATCTACATGGATGCTTTCGATGTCCAAAAGGTGAAGATGAAATATTTGTAATATTTTAAATAATAATTTTGCTTTGTTAAACCTTTAAATATATATTAAACAACAGTTAAAATAGGCCGAATAAACATTAATAATTTAATTTTTTTGTCAAAGAAAAAGTTGAGTTTGAGCAAGTTTCCATCTAAGTTTATAGTCATGTTAATTAATTACATAGAAATCTAAACTCCAAATTAAAATTCAATATTTTAAATCTGTTTTAAAATTCCGATAAAATAATAGAATTTTAATTAAAATTATAATTTTTCGATTGGCTTAATTTGAAAGTACAAATTGAAATAATTAAATCATTTGTATAGAATAAATATTTATTTTCGTATGTGGATATTTAATTTATTAGATTTCTTGTCAATATTTATTTTATGCATAATTGCAAGACACATACTACTACAAATATAAATGCAGATTTCTCTGATATAATACAGATTTCTCATATATATATAATTAATAATTTTTCTAAATTTGAAAGTAGCGTGTATTTGAGCTGCTAAGTATTTAAGCTTACATAAAAAGTAATACCAATTGATATAATTAAATTACTCAGATTTTTATGGAGTAAATATTTATTTTTGTATATATTTTTGTATATTCACATATAATACAATAATAAATATTTATTTTTGTATTACATGTGGATATTTTATTTTATTAGATTTTTTGTTAATATTTACTTTATGTAAAATTGCAAGATAAATACTACTACAAACATAAATGCAGATTTGTCTGATTATATAATTAATATTTTTTTCTAAATTTGAAAGTAGCGAGTATTTAAGGTGCTTATTGTAGTATTGACATGGGAAGTCAAACACAGGTCTGCCTGAGTAATGTAGCAGTTGCATAAAAAGTAGCTCAGTTGTTTGGGCAAAAATGCTCTGCAACTGAAAGAATTACAAAAAAAAATTGATCTTTTTATAGTAATTCTTAACTTGAAGTTAGTAGACCAATTATCATTCGTTGGACGTGTTTACTGTTTTCTAAAAAATATTGACCTTTCAGAATAATAAAAATAATCCAGCATTTGACTGTTTCAAAATGACTTGTAAATATGTTCTGCAAAAATTTAAACCCTTTTTTAAATATCTAATGAATTTTTATGCGAATTAATGCCTCTTAATAATTTTTTTTAGAAACTATTACAAAATCATATACCTACAAATATAGAAGTAGAATTATTTTAAAAAATATTAAAGTATAATTAGAAATAAATAAGTATATAATAAGTAGTAAGGTATATAAGTAGTTCATAAGTAGGTTAAATTTATAAAATTCATCCTATCCTACTAGTACGTAACAGACCTACCTCGACTTAGTTTATTTTAATTCATTTTTGTGCCCGAAATTAATTTAGACATCACGTGATCCGTAAATGTGATAAGGTTTGGGATTTTTAATCCCATACATAAGCGAAATGCTGCAAGCAATTTATCTAAACGTTTTTAGAGGTAAATTTAACTATTAATTTTGCTTCTACTCATTTGTGTTTATTTCTCAGATTCTATTGAATCCTATGTAATGGTAATTTACTCGGAATGTGGAGTAAGTTGATCAAATTTTTCAAATATGTAAGATAAATTCAATAGTGTTTTGATTTTTTTCCTAAGTAGTTTGTTAAGTTACAATTAAGTCAATTGGTTTAGTGACATGTTAATTGTAGTTAAAATGTAAAAAAATGACTATAACGCAATGTTAGAAATTTAGTGTATAATCGGAAAAAAAAATTAAATCACAAAGTAAAAGTACCGTGAAGAGTTCAAAATTCTTACTATACTACACTAATAATGACTAATGAGAAAATGTAACTTCATATCATAAAATGTTTCTATGTAAATAAATATGTAAGATCTTTGAATATAAAAGTAAAACATTTTTGTTAAAATTAAAATGCTTGTGAAGAATGTGAGAAAAAATCAATACGATTTTTTTTATATGAAGACAATGAAGAATTTCCTCTCTAACTAGTTTTGCATCTGAGGATAAAAAACAAAAGAATTGCATGGGAGCATGCAAATCCCATGGATTAAGCTTCAGAGTATGTAAATGTCTGCCACTTGGGAAATCAAGCATGTAGAGATTACAAATACTCCTTTGTCTTCTTTATTATTCTTTCAAAGCCTTATTTTCTTTCAAACGGGTATAATTATTGGAAAAAAACTGATATAGGATGTATCTTTTTGGCGAAATAATTTTCGCGTTGTCTGTTAATCCACTCTATCAGAACAGTCGGATTCTATTGGTCTTTGGGATGATTCCACAGGGCATAGTCTTTTCAAATGCGAAATGGTAATTAGAAATGATTTACGTATATCTGAAAGAGAGGCCTATTGCATGAAAAGTGAAGTATTGCTTTTTTCTTAAATATATTTTGATTTGAGTTTCTATTACATCTCAATCTCGTTTAATATTAACTGTTTCTTTCCATTTAAATGCTAATCTAAATTTCGGAAAAGAACAGAAAGACAAATTTTTATTTTTTTCTGAATTTTTGAATTATTTAAATGTGTATTAAGCTGCTTCAAACTGAGGTGCAATTTATTTATTTATTTATTTATTTAATATATATTTNTATATATATATATATATATATGCATATTCATTTCAAAAATAAAAATTCTAAATTAAGGGCAAAAATGGATAAATACTTCTAAATATCATGACTTTTAGTTTGTTAATCATAAAAACAGAACTATAAATTTGGAGATTACTTCAAAATAGGAGGAATTTCTTTATTAATTATTAGAATTTCCTTATTAATTATTTTCTTATTAGAAAGAATTTCCTTATTAATTAATGAAATGTAAAATTTTTATGAAACAATATTTTGCATCCTTTGACTTAATGCACTTAAATGATAATTTATGTCTCTGTTTTTATAAAATTAACACATTAAAAATTGGAAAATATATGTAGACCGAGTTCCAAGAATTTAAAAAAATATTTAGCTGAGAAAAATTTCCACGTTACTATTTCAAAATTTTGTTGAATACATTCATGCAGTTAAGTCATATACTTGCATTTAGAATATTTATTACGAAATGAGAGAAGTACTTTTCACAACAGAATGAAATATTATGAATTATTTAAAAAAAAAAATATCAAATTAATAAAAATTTGTGCGTAATTTCAGAATATATTGCTTTTTCAATTAAATATGCGTATAATCCGAAAATTTGCGGTTACGTGAAATAAAGTGCTATACAGTGGGTTTTTACGCAAATGTATAAATTGGGAATAAACTTCATCAAAACTGAAAAGTTTGCACTACCCCAAAAATTTGAAGAAAAAATCCGAAATCAAGAGACTTACTCGAAAATCCCTCGATTGCTGTGGATAAAAATAAATACTTCGTCTTATTTTGCTAAAATAAAATTGAATGGGCAGCGGTTTTACATTTTTATTAATGAAAATAATACGTCACAGAAAATTCGAAATACGCCATTAATTACGATTTTGCGCCAATTTCATTGTCCATGTGATTTTTCAGCAATTACTGCTTCAGAGTTATGCATCGTCTTCTGAAATCTCGATATTATAAGTTACGGCAGATAAATTTTGAATCACGCATTTGAAAAAAAGAAAAAAAAACAATTTGAGGCACATATTCGCCTATTCCGTCTTTCATTCACATGGACTTTCGAACCATTTTTTGGCAGATACCTCGTGTTTTTTTCTTACGTAATATTCGAAAATCGCAATAACCACACTCATGCAATTTTGCACCGAATTTATCGTAAATTCATATGGTTCTTCAGTTATTATTATTACAAAAATTTCCACCTTTTTTCTTCCAAAAATATCGATACATTTTTTCCGATATTATTTTTCAGATGACTTTTGAATCATATCTCTCATGGGCTGAAGTAGTAGCACTACTGAAAAAACACGCGTTTTTGACTGAGAACAGATGTAAATATGAAAATGCACATTCTTTCAAGAACAATACTAGCACAACTCATGATTCAACCTGAAAGTAATCTTTGTTTGAGCAAACAAAAGCATTTCTTATGCATTTTGCTTAGCAAAAAAAACTTTAAGCCCACTTATCTCAAAACTTGATTGTTTGAGTTGTGTCGCTATTGCAGCCCATAAGCGATATAGTTAAATATTCCACATATTTCGAATTTGTACTGAATCGATACGCTTTTTAATAATTTTTTCGGCAATTATACTCATGGATTTCAAAATAATTTAAAAAATCCAGGTATTTTTGAACCGAAACTATCATGACTCATCTTAAATAACACATATAAGTAATAGATAATAGATTTTCAATCACTTGTGTTCGATTTTGCACTGATTTTATCATAGATCCATGTTTTTTATCATAATTCCGCACTTGCTATGGAATTCTATATGATTTTTTAAATTCCTAACATTTTTAACAAGATATTATTATGAAACACAGAATACGCTGCAGTCTTAAGATAAGGAAGAATTAATTTTTTTTTCTCCCATGATTGTTGAAATCACGGTCAAGAGCGGACCAAAATATTGCTTAAGCTCACTTCTCCAACCGATTTTTATATATATATATATGTAGTGTCGTAGTATCTAAAATAAGTGAAGTTCCAGCAGAATAATCGTTTTAAGAAAAGATAGTTCATTTTTCCTGATAAGAAATCACTCTTCTATTATTTTCAGTTAAATATAAAACATATTTCTATTAATAGAGTGTAGTATGAAATGCATGAAGTATTTTGGAAATAGTAAAATATATTAATAATCGTACATCGTAAATATCTCAGTTTTGTACATTTTCTCTCTCTGGAGTACAATTCACGTTTTTACATAAATCTGGAAGATCCTTTAGCTTATCAGAAGTGGCAACAGTACGAGTGAGAGATATGTCATCAAAATACTACCCACAAGGGAACGATATATAGAGGACATCAAATTGAATTTGGGTACCAAACTCCAGCACGTGTAATTTGAGTTGACATTAAAGAATTTCCGATCGACTGGGATAAGAAGAATTTTCAGATTTTATCAATAAAGATTTGTTTCTTTTTTTCATTCAATTTCTCTTTCTCTCTTGCAGGGGAAATCTGAATTGGAATAAAAATAAGAAACAAAAAAAGAGAAACAAAAGGATATTTCAAACCATAATTTATAGCTTATCTAAAGTTATCTTAAGATGCATTTAAAGAACTCGTATTGGCAGATTATCCAAAATAATACAAAACAGTTATGTTAACTTTATTTTATTTATATATATATACATATAAAACTTTAGAATTTTTTAATTTTCTTTCACCGTGAAAAGAATTGAAATAATATGGAGGGAATACATATTTGCATAAATATATGAATATGTATATTAATGAGATAAAAATATTTTAGGTAACCAAGAATTATATAATAATTTCGTTTTCTAGGGTTCTGTAATAAACAACGGGAACAATACTACTTTAAAAATGCAAAGAAGATTTACTATAGCAAATAAATCATTAAAAAAAGTTTTATTATATAAATATCTTTTAAAATCAATTTTAACACATGCTTGTGAAGCCTGGAACATATCTAGTACGGATAAAGCTATGTTAGGGTATCTTTGAGACAATGGTCTTCAGAAGCATTTTTGGAGGAATTCAAAAAATTGGTGTGGGACTTAGAAGATCAAATTTAAAGCTTGATCACTCTTATAATGAACCAGACGTTATTAACTTTATTAAACGACAAGGAATGAAATGGGCAGGTCGCGTTAGCAGAATGGACGAAGACCGTACCGCAAAAAGAATTTTCAATGCCAGACAAGTTGGCACACGAAGAAGAGGCGGGTCGAACTTTAGAGGGATAAATGGCATAGGAAAAAAAACTTTTTGGTCTTAAAAACTAAAAACTGGAAAACACTAGCAGGAAAAAAAGCTATCCTGGAAAAAACTTCTTGAGAAGGCCAAAGCCTACCTTGGGCTGTCGAGCCATTGATGATGATGATGATGAATTATGTAAGTATTTTGGAGGAGAAGGAGAACTATTTTTCTAATGAGCATAAGCAATTGCAAAATAAATATTTAATAATTATTTTAAAATAAATTTATTTTTCGCCTTTGAAATCCATGTATCATTTTCAATTTTCCATGCAATATTAATTATTAAGATATCAGGGAATTTAATCGCAAGTACGAAATGGGTTAAAAGTATTTCTAAAAATTCCTTCTTTTAGAGGTTGAGCTCTATTGGAAGGAAACAGCGAGTAGGAGAATTTCTAGTATGACCTCTTTTTTTCTTTTTCACTACTTTTAACAGATTTGATGTGGAAATAACACTTTCTTATATTTGCATTGCTTCAATATTCTCTTAAGATGATTTTTAAATCGGATAACTTCGAACAAGTATGACATACCAACATTACATTAAAGGGATATATTGAATTAAATTTTAAACATGTTTTTACTGTGAGCAATTTTCTTTCAAATTGATTTGAAAATATCAATTTCAAATAAGAGTATATTGCTTTTTTTTTAATTATTATAGTTTTCTTCCGATTTTTTTTTCTTATATAGGGGAGAGTCGGGTACCCCCGCCCAATGTCAATTTCATACGTATAGAATGTTTTTTCAAGTCAATGGGCAATCGAACATTAATTGTTATATTAGAAAAAGATTATTTTCAAAGTTTCAAGCATTTATGTAGCTGTTAACATGGTAAACAATAGTTTTGAAAATATGTTGAATGCAGTAGTCATGAAATTAAGAAAAATTGGTTGAATGTTTCGATTAAACTTCATTTTAGTACTAAAACAATAATTTTTTCTATACATACAGCATTAAAGTATGTAGTCTTAAGTTTAATTTGCACAAAGAAAGAAGTTTATATGTGAAAAATTGTTCGAGTAATTACAAATTTACAAAAAAATTGGATTTCGGGTAGCCCCGCTCACATGAATGTCGGGTATCACCGCCCAATTTTATTTCGTCGATAAATGTACGGTTGCAAAGATTATTATTTTATTGCTTCAAATTTGAATGTTATATGCATTTTTAACAACAAATATTGTTGTTATTAAATTATTGTTATTAAATGATAGAATTCACTAAAAGTATATAAATATGTAATAAATAAAATAATGTTGTGATAAAAATGATAAACGAGGTTTATCTATTGTCATTACATTGGTCATTTTCATTTACACCTGAAAAAACAATCAAAAAACATAATTTTTGTAACTGGGTGGGGCTACCTGACACATTTTGAAAAGAGCTGAAAAACATGTTTTTTTAAATTTCTATTTTTTAAGTTAAACTATTATTTTTTTTTGTTTACTCTTTTTGCATTATTTAATTGGATGATAAAACAATAGAAACATACAAAAATATTGATTTTTACTCCATATTATTCAGAAATATAAGCAATACTCCCTAAGTGGGCGGGGCTACCCGACTCTCCCCTATTTGTCAAACATGGAAAAATACTGGTTATTGATACCAAAAGTATAAATACAGAAAAAAATGAAAAATATGACAACCGAAGCTGACGTATCGTCTGGGGGTACCAGCACAGTAAGTCAAAAATGCAGAACCTTTTTTTTCGGGAGAGCACGACAAATGTCTAAGTTGCTCTTGCTGTACCTCAAAGGTTTTGCCAAAGTCCAGGGAGAGAGTAAATATAATGCAAATTGAATAAACCAAATACAAAAGTACAATGTTCAAAGCTTACTTGAAAATAATAAATTGAAAATCAAAGCACAAAGCAGACTATAAAGCCTCAACTAACTTGAAATTAACGAAAAAACAACAAATTATAATAAATAATGGTACCACTGGGATAAAAACAAAGTTTGGAATTAAATAAAAAATATTTAACTTTTTTCACAATCTTTGTCTTCCAATTTGTAAAATCTTCAATGACCCAATGATATTTTCTAGAAATTTTAGCAATAAAAAATCAAAATCTCTTTTAACCGATAAAATAAAATCTTCATTTCTAATTTTAAATCTTGTTCTGAATTTTGATCCTCTACTCGAAATACTAATCAAATCTTGATCTCCAACAATCTCTAAATTTCCGGTAATAACTTGACCATAATATTTTTCAATATATTGAGAAAGTTCATCTTTATTACAATAACAATCAGACTATAAAATATAATTTACATTCAGACTTAAAAAATTATAATTACATATTTTTTTTCCAAGAGTAGAGGAATATTTATAAGCAGCTATAACTGTAAGTTGTTTCTAAGGAAAAATATCAGAAAAACAATGGAAAACTTGTGTAATCCTAGAATTTTTAAATTTTTTATCATGAAAGTTAGTAATACAAAAAATCTTCTTTTCATTAAATTCCTTTTTAAAAAGCATATCAGTGTTTCGACTTACCCAAATCCATTACAATAAATTTAATAAGTTCAGTATCAAATTTTACTTTATTCCCAAATTTAGAAAAAAAATTTGGAGACAATTTATTTTCATTGTTTCTTCTGAATAGGAAAAGCGAATATTTTTCACCGGATACTTTTTAATCAGTAATGAATTAAAAGCAAATATTCTCTACTATTAAGTTTAAGTTCCTAACAAATATAGAACTTTTCGTAAAGAAAAATAAGAAGCTGAAAATGTATTATATTACATTTAAAATTTACAAGACTTAAACAGATAAATAACTACATTTAACATATATTAAATTTAAAAATAAATAAAGCAAAGTAATTAAATTTGAAATAAAAAATTATAATTTATGTGAAAAATAATTAAAAATCTAAAATTTAATTTAAAAGAATTTCTATTTTAAATACATTTCGATTAAGTTTTATTTACTGATAAAATTTATGCTTATTTTATTTTTTTAAAGTAGATGCAGCGTACTAAATGTTTTTATTCAGGCATCTTATACAATTCTCATATGGCATCTCTTTTTAATAATTGGGATATGTTACATTTAACATATTTTAAATCCTTTAGAATATTTTTTGTATCAAACAAAATTATTCTTTTAATATTAATTAAAGATTAAATTATTTTATATAATTTTAAATTCGTGACTTGTGAAAACTATGAACTTTGACACACTGTAGTAAAAGAGGATATTTATATGAATTGAAATATTGTCAGTGAACAATTTAAGCCAGCCTGTTATAGTTTATACCTGGTTATTTAGAAAAGACACTAAGTAAAAAGTAAACATATACAGAATATAATGATTCCCAAAAAAAAAGAAGTTTCAAATTAGTTCTCCCGGTCACGTTTTTCAGGGTCCAAAAAGGGTGTGTCCTCCGATCACGAAGATCCTGTAAAGCCAATAAACTTGAATTTCACGGCTTCTTTGCATTCCTGCTTTTTTGTGCATATTTTAGATATATTTTTTATTAAACTAAGATCTACCAACCTTACTGAAAACTATACTGATCAAATTAATTATTTTCGTTAATCATAGAGCTTTTCATATGTATATGATAAAAACATTATAGAAATGATTGAGACGTCAGTTTTTTTTAAAATAAAAAAGTTCGTTTCAGTCAATACTTTCCTTCAGTCAAAAGTTCGTTTCAGTCAACACTTCTATCTCTGATTATAAAAATGATTTCTTTTAAATTTATTTTAGTCATAAAATAAATTTAAAAAACAACATGTTTTCCTTAAACTCATCCGTTATCAAGGAGCAGAGGATTGGATTTAAGTAAACTAATGCAGTGAATTACACTATTAGAAAATAAATAGTTCATTCTCCTTTTTGATAAATTATTGATTTCTACTCACAGAAAAATCAGTTAAAGAATGAACCCTAACACCGAAAATTTTTTTATTTATGTTTGAAAATTTCCAATACGTTTGATTACACTTCCGTGCACCCGATTAAATTTAAAAACAATACATTTCACAACTTTCAAAACTGCTTGATTAGTATAACAAGGTGACTATGGCTCCAGTTTTTGTACTATAAAAAAAAGACGAAAAATGTATTTCTTCTATTTACAATTCATTCCCACAATGGTAGCATAATCAGAGCAAACTCTGGAGTTATTGAGCCCAAAATTGTGCTATTTTAATATTCCACAAAATGCGTGGTTGATGTAACTGATCAAATATACAGCATTTGTGATGTGTCTTAAATTTATAAGCGTTGGCGGTTTCGAAAATTTTATCATCTACTAATAAGAAGACGGTGATCGCCATTATTAATATTATAGTGGTGGTTGAAGTATTGTCTCAAGGAAAATCAATAAAATCGCTTAAGTAAAAATTTAATTTATTAAGTAAGTATTAGTATATTCAAAATGTATATATTTAAAATATATAAATCATAAAAAAGAAATCTCTTAAAGGGAGCAAGATAACATTCTCGACATCGAGAAGTTTTGTAGGCATGAAAATGATATTTTAACGGTTACTGTGATGATGATACATGATACTGTGAGGCCCAAAAGGGCATCCCCAGACACCAAAATTTGAAATTGAAAGTGAAGGAATTTGTTCCTAACGGACACAAGAGCATGGAGAAAGGATCCTAGATTGGCGAATTATCGAAATATAACATAGCCAAAATAAAGCAGCCCCCCATAATCAATCTAAGGTCTGAAAATACTTTGGCGATCACGAATCGCCAACACGACTGTGAGACTTAGAATAACCATGTAACTAAAACATATTTGTGGTATAAGAAATTAATAATAAAGAGTTATAAATAGATTTTTGTTTTCGACTAGGCGCGGCAATGAATTAATGAGTTGAATAATAATAAGTATTGAAATAAAAGGTTAGCCGTTACATTGATCGATAAGAAAAGAATAAAATATTTTATGTTCGCTTTTAGAAAGATTAATTCATTGATTTAATTTAAATATAATTCGATTAAGAATGATTTAAAAAAGTAAGTTCAATTAATTAAAGATATTTTGAAGGTAAAGAAATATATAATGCCAATTGTGGCAACACAACTAAATACAGCAGGGATAAATGCTTTCGTGTTAAACTTTTCTGTTTTTTTTAATACAGCTTTGTGACGCTCGTAGTTTATAGTAAAAGTTGGAATTAGCCTTCTAATATCTCACATAAATGAAAAAGCACAAATTCCAATTATCAATAAGAATTTGAAAAGAAACGTAAATTCAAGGAAAAGTCATTATGTGAAGTACCCTCGAATTTGGAATAATACTAACTTTCATAAAGAAATGCGTGTTCAAAACACATGGCATCCATTTGTCTAAAATGCTTCCATGAATAACATTTTGAAATCATTATACTTACAGAAACTTGAATGTTGCAATATAATAAAAATATTTTTGCATTAATATTTATAACAATATATTTTTGGAATACAAGCTATGTATTTAGCAAATATGTAAACAATAATTTTCTCGTAATTAAAATAGCTTACTTCAACTTATTATAAGATTCAGATACATAAGAAACATAATTTAATTAAAATTCCTTTCCTAGATGATCTACATAAACTACTAAGTTTCTAATTTTATTTTAATTTATTATAACTTGAATATCATGCCATAAGTTTTGGAGAGATTTTCCCAAAATCATGGTCACATGTTCCACAAATTAATTAATATAATATTACATAAAGATTAAAGCGTTGAAGTTTACCTTAAAAAACTTTAAATTTAACTTAGTTGAATATTACTAAGACTTAGTAATGGATAAAATGAAAATTATATTTTAATAAATACGTTACTTTCGTTACTGAGATTCAGTCTCTTAATAAGAAAAGTTCAAGTAGCTATTTTCTATGACCAGGGTTACAAATTTCAACGAAAATACATTATAAAAGTTTAGAGATTCATTCTTTAATAAATAATGGGAATAATTTACAGTATATTTCATCATATTTTCTTCCTTTGTGCTGTCGTTTTTGAAATGGTTTAAAATGCATTTGCAATGCTCATCAAAGATTTCAGTTCAGCAAAAACAAAATTTTAGAATTTGAAGTGATTACAGAAATCTTTTATAAAATAAATGAGAATGATAAATTTAGAAAGATTCCTTTACGTTAACAAATGTATACATTAGTTACAACTTATTAGCATAGTGTAAGTGATGTGATTTTAATAGTGAATAATGTTAAATAAATCAGATAAATACATCTCCTATTTAAGCTTTCATTCCTAAAACTGTTCAATACCAGTTTTCTTGCCATTTGAAACTGCTTTTTTGTAATATTTGGAGCACGTGATGATTTAAAAAGATTTAAAAAAAGTAAAACAATATATTTCTTCCTGCTTTATGCAGTAAGTTTCCGTTAGAACTCTATTTAGTAAGTAATGCACTTCTTAAAATTTTTTAAAAATACTTTCACATAACTACTCTCTGAACAGGCACATTGCATTTTTCAAAAGAATATCTCTATCGCTTGCTTGCTTTAGAAAAATTTAAATCATTTTGAAAAACTTAGCAAATTTTTGTTTTAGAGAAAATGTAGTGCAATTAAACATAATTGATTATAGATCGACCAAGATTTAAATTTTTAGGAAATATCCTATAATAATTTAATCACCCCTTCCAAATTTAGACCCTTTACTTTTCATGAAATATTTTTAGCTCCAAATAAAATGCTTTTTCAAAAGCTTTTATTATACATGTTTAAATCTACAGAAAGTTTTTCAAGCACGAAACATGCATTTCGCGAAAATCTTTATTAAGAATTTGATTTAAATTTAAATATACATATATATATATATATATATATATATAGAGAGAGAGAGAGAGAGAGAGAGAGTTTCATTTAAGAGCTATACAAACTATAAGTATACTGAAAAAAAAACTGCAAAAAACATAATTTTTACGGAAAAAACTTTCTTCAGGTCAACACCATTTTTTTCTGTTTTTAATCGCTGCGAAAAATTCCAGTTTTTTTACAGACTTTCACTGTATATTTCACGGTTTAATGCTGATTTTTACACAACAGTTTTCTGCTGTTTTTCACTCGAATCATAAGCGGATTAAAACTGTCAATGCAAATTTTGCTCTCACGCATTAGAAATTATTTTATGTTTTTGAATTAACTATAAATAATATTGCGATTAAATTTCGTTGGCAAATTGATACTCTACTTGATTATTATCTGTCTTCAGATAAAATTTTTCGGAAAATTAAATTGCCAGGCATTTTTAAAAGGGTGGGTCAATGTAGTTTTAAAACTTTATACACCTTAATATAATTTCAAAAAGTAACACCTTTAAAAGAAAGACAGTTTATTTTTCTTCATAACCAATCCTCTGAACTGCCTTTGCTTAGGATTCAGAGCGTTCATCTCCAAATAAAGTGTCCCGGGTTCGATCCCCGGTCATGTCCTGTGTTTTTGTTCTTAAAATAACAGTGTTTGTTTGTTAAAATAACAGGACATATCAGTATAATAAACAGGCACACGTTTTTTTTTAAAAAAAATAGTATTTTTCTTTGAAATGATTGTTTCTACACTGGCACACCAGTTGACAGTTTTTTATGTAAGTGTAACAGAAATTTTCTACAGTGTAGGTCAAATGAAATTAAACTTGAATTGTTTAAATACTATTGTTTTTTAATTGCACTTATTGGTTTAGTTTTGAAGTAACTTGAAAAAGCTATGTTTTACTATATTCACATCAAATGCATACACACATGTATGATGATAAATAATTACACATGTTCTTTGTATGTTTTAATTTTTATTGTGTAGTTTTATAATTATATGTACTGGTTTTAATTTATTCTAACTTTAATACTTAGAACAAAAATAATAATGCCTACATTTTTGATGTCAATAAATAAATAAAAGGAAATAATTTAAGTAAAATGTAATATTTTGGGTAATAAATTTTAAGGAGCTAAAAGGAAAGGAAAAAACTCATTAAATTAAAAATATTTTGCTGAATATTTTCTCTATTTTCAATCATAAACTTCGATCATTATTGTTATATTTTGTGAAATTGAAGTGAGTTTATTTAATATCACAAACACACTTTCAGTATCACACACTTTCAATTTGTGTTTTAGAGTTAAACGTGGACGTGTATTTAATCAAACTTTATTTTCTATGCGTAGTTTGTCATCATATATTTGTAAAAAGGAGCTTCTGGAGACTGGACTAGAGCATTTATTATTCAGATATAGCATATAGAAGGAAGGATGCTTTTAAGATTTTTTTTCCGTTTCCTGAGCGGAAATGGGCATTACATGAGAAATTTTGGTGCTACTCTAAGGTTTTGAAAGAAATCTTGTCGTCTGCCGGTTTTGAAAAAGTATAGAAAAAGGAAAAATCCGGAAGTATATTTCAAACAAATATGATTTAGTCAGTTTATTCCCATAAAGCAATAAAAGGTCTCTAATGGAGAGGTCAATATTTATTTTATTTTTGCATTTCCTATTTTGATACAAGGGGAATACATTGGTTTAAATATTATTATTTCATTCAAAATAAAAATCTGCTTGAAACTGAAGTACTTTTTGAACACTTTATTGTTGTAAAATCTTTACTTTGTGCAATTGCGTCACTTGAAAAAAGCAACATTTTAGAGGTATATATATATATATAGAAGAAAAATAAAATTTTGAATACAAATTAAGACTTTAATGTTTTATAAGTTATATTAACTGCACATAAACTAAAAGCAAATAATATCCACTATTACATAAAATGCAAAGAAAGCAAGAGACGAAAAAAATCATAAAGAGAAGAAGAAAAGTAATAGTATTAAAAATTAAAACAAATTGAAAAGCAACCAAAACTAGTAGACATAACGAAGAAATATACTCTTCTGATCAGCTCATACGATCATATTCACAAAAATTGTTCATTCCAATGCTGTAACAATGTAGCAAATACAAAATATATAAGTGCAATAGGGTAACGAGAGCCAAAGGGAACAAAAGACCTTGTATCTAAAATAAAGTTTTATAAAGATAGCATATAAAAACTAAAAAAATATGCAAAACAAAACACAAATGTAAACATACAACAATGTATAAAGGGAGAAGGCTGAATTACGCCATATATTAGTTAATATCTTGGAAAAATGATTTAGAAATATTTTCGTAAGTAAGTTGTTAGATTTCAAAGTAAGAAAATAAAGCATTAACAGAGCGTAGTGGGATATTTCAGCGTATTCATACTTATGCAAGGAATCGCATTTGATATGTCTGTTACTCTGTATTAGCCCGAAAACTGGATTTGTGCAAATTAATGAAATATTATGCGCTCAATCCATAGAAAACGGACTTAACTTCCTAACTATCTTGTTTGAAAATTTGAATATTAACTGTAAAAGTGTACACTATTTCTTATTTTGGTGAAAAAAGAATGAAATCATGATCTTGCTTAGTTTAATTTCTATGATGTCAGTATGGAAAGTTTGTAAAAAAAAACATTATGTTGAATAGCTGAACAACTAAATCTGCAAAATTATATGTCTCAACATTTATACTCTCAACATTTATACTCAACAACAAAGTAAAAATTCGCAATTGAGGAGATTTTTAAAATCATAGTAATGACTCAAAGGAACATCTTTTGGTTTAGAAAATTAAATCCCATTAAGAAGATACAGTAACTGAAGGTCGCAATATATTTAATTTTGTTGTGATTAATAAAATCTGAAATAAGTTGATTATTGATAAAAATCATTGAAGAACCTTCCTTAATATTGCTAAACAAACTAGTTAGAGAAAATAGTATCAGGTTTAGTTAAATAAGTATTAGATCCATAAGTGCTTGTTGTAAATCTCGTAAGTGTCTTATGAAATTTCGGATTGATTTTTAAATATGATATTTCATGATATTAAGTATGGTATTTTCATTATAAGTTTTAATCCTTAACCTCCTATAGAAAGCTGAATTTTTTAATGATAGTACAGTTATTTAAATTGTCAAGCTTGAAATTTTTACTAGCTTTTAATTCCAAGTTCAACATCGAATTTTTTGTAAAATTTTTTTATTAACTTAATCTATGAGAGTAACTACTAAGTTGCATAAAAGGAAGATAAGTTTTAAAAAATTAGTTGAATTCTTACAGTTACTTATAGTTTCCTTATTATCAAGAATATTAATGTAATGATAAACAATCCATTTCCTCTTTGTAAAGAGTCATAAAGATAACATAAAAACTATATAGAGATCATATAAGAATAATTTTAGAATTTATTAATAAAAATTTGATAAATTTGTCTAAATTTGTGAAGAGAAATATTTTGATTTTTTATAAATAGCATAAACATAAATTGCTGGTAATTTAATTATTATAGAAAATTTTAAACTTAGAAATGTAATGTTAAAAAGCACAAGATCTTTCGGCTTATTTTTCATATTTATAAAAATTCATAAAATTTTAAAATGCTTTCTGAAGGATCTCAATAATTCTTGTCTAAAGATTTACAATCACTTGTGATTCAGTTACTTTACTAAACCTGACACTATTTTCTCTAAAAAATTAAATAAAATTTTTAACAATATTATTAAAGGTTTTTCATGCATTATTTCTAACAATCAACATATTTTAGATGATATTAAACAAATCAAAATTAAATCTAATGTGACGTTTGTTGTCCAAGATCGTTTTTTAAAAAATTCCACTTTCTTAACTTTGAGTTATAACTATGATTGTGAAGTCATCATTAATTGCGAATTTGATGACTGAAAAATTCTAGTAAATATGCATTTTTTTTTAATAATTATCTTAGGAAAATTTTTTTTTATTATAGCTGATGGTATATCATTAGGATATAATTTTTCGTTATTTAAACTTTTTTTACACTATTTTTCAACGTATTTTTACGCTTTTATAAAGAAAAGAATACTCTAAATATCACAATTGTTTCTAGATTTATTGACGATTTAAATACCTTTAATTTTGTAAAATAATATTTATCCCAAGGAACTAGTATGGGTTCGTAATCATGGTGATAATATAAATTTTTTTTTGAATTTAAAGTATTTAAAATGAAGAAAATATCTCATTGTTGGCATTTATGATAAAATGAAAAATTTTAAATTTAATATAAATAAAATGGTTACAACCGATTCCAATGTTTCTAAAAACATTTATTTAAATGCTATTTTTAATCAAATGAAAAGAATTACGAAAAGTCGATATTATATTATGTTTATCAAAAAAATATATAAATACTTTTTCAGAATTTGATTTAAAGCAACTGATATCCAACAAATGCAATTACATTCTATGTAAAATCATTGAGTATTAATATTAAATACTCGATAGAATATACATTTCAATTGAAACTATTTTGAACAATTTCAACTGAGAAAACATACGAATAAACTTTTTCGGATTTGTGCTGTAAAGAAAAAATAGAAATACTTGGCATTTATAATTAGATATAACAATTTACTTCGCACTATTCGAAGTCTAGCATATTCGAGTCACTGTAAATCCTCTTAACCAGGTCATGCAAGATTATTTTGATCCAGATTAAATGCTTCAAATCGTATTACACTGTTTAAAATGAACCGGCATGCAATACAAAGGAGTTTATAAGAAGTTAAGCCCATGGTGATATCTGTGAAAACGCTTTCTATTCGAGAATTAAACATTAGATCCGAAGGCAAAATGGGGAAGGGAAAATCGCGTGTATATTAAAGGACACATCGGATATTAGACTCCTCTGATCACATTTGTTGCGCAGTATAACATGACAGAAGCATTAATATTCAAGCTTGTGTGATTGGATGCTGTAAATTATTCCTTATACAATTCCAATCGAATTTCTCTAATTTATCAGCAAAGATTATGTTTATACTAATATACTTGCTATAATACATCTTGTAATTCTTTTTTTTAAACTATTAAATGAATTTACGACTTAATTATGCA
The DNA here is from genome assembly GCF_043381705.1 of Parasteatoda tepidariorum. Classification (NCBI taxonomy): domain Eukaryota; kingdom Metazoa; phylum Arthropoda; class Arachnida; order Araneae; family Theridiidae; genus Parasteatoda; species Parasteatoda tepidariorum. The sequence goes on along the minus strand of NC_092215.1, from coordinate 13,798,599 downwards.
TAAACCGTTTTATATAATATCTTCCAGAAAACAGCTTTTAAAGATAAAAAATACACTAACTTGTAAAATTATTGATTTATAAATTTAATCAGAAACTTCTGTACCGCTATTATTTTGCTGTTTTGATTAATATTATACATAAGAACTTTCATTATAGTCTATACTTTCTTAAGTGTTATGGTAAATAATTCTCTGCGGTCAATAGTATATCAAACAATTTAAATCACATGTTTGATATCAGTTTTTAATAATTATAAAATTATGTTTCAATACATAACACTACTATTTTAATACTTACTTTTATTTTTAAAATGGATTTTTTCCCTATTACTCTATCAATCAAATACTACTAAAAACGGAGGAAATATTTCTTTGGATAACTAATAATAAAAGCAAAATTACCTAGACTTTTCAACGTATTCGAAGCTACTAAAAATAAAAACAATTAAACTAACATTCTTGTGAATTCTTGTTTATTCTTTATCATATAATCTTTATCATATATGTCATGTGAACTGTATATTACAAGACAAAAATTGAAATTTTGTCAAATGTTACTACTATGCATGGATAAATTAATTAGAATATTAAACACTAAATACAGCATATCATCATATATCAACATATCATCAACAATAAATAATAAAATAAAACATTTCAAATCTGAAATGAGGATAGATTTAAATTCCGAGCCTAAGAAACCCGTGCTGTCTTGAGGGATGACCACGGTTTACTTCCCAAACTAAGCACAAGCTGCAAGTACATAGAAACAATAAAATAAGAAAAATAAAATGAAAAAAGGAAAGAAATAAACCATTTAAAAAAAAAAGAAAACATATTAAAATATAAAAAATATTAAAATTTATCTTAGAAAAAATTTAAAATAAGAAATTAAATTAAAATTAGAACATCATGCCGTTGGGAGCACTACAGCAGCGGTATAATTTTGCAACAAATTTTTCATTGCGATTTGAAGTTACCCAACAAAAATGATCATTAGAAATCAGTAAAATTCTTTATTGATATTATTAGAATTTTATTGGTCTGAACTTCTATCCACACTTCAACTGATGTCAACTGACATCAGCAGTATATTTGTATCAATAAATATTGATCGATTGGTTTTCTATCAGTCTGTGCTTGTTTTTATCAATACATATACTGATGTTAACAGAATTTAATTGTCACCAGCAACTTGTCACTGTACTTGTATTAATAAATATTGATCAATAGGTAATTTGTTCGTATATACCAGTTTTTGCCAATCATCAACTGGTGTTTATGAAATACAATATACCATCCGATAAATTATTGTTCATCGAAAACTCTAACATCATTTAAATTTTATAAATTTGAAATTGATTAAATTTGCTTGTATAACCAATTTATTTTCTTAGAAACGAATTTTAAGAGTTTTCCATATTTGGATGGTATACCAGATTTTAACAAAGTGACTCAATTTATTCCACAAATGTCATAAATAAAGAAAAGGATCACATCTTTAAAGTAGTTGAAAGTTTTATTTTTTTTCCATAAATTGATATAAAAGTTATGAGTAGCATTCTCAGTAACAAAGCAAGTTTAATTTTACGAATTTTTAAAATTTGTGTTTATTAATATCGTTCCAATGACAAATGTCAAATCCTAACTCAATGAAACTCGTTTTCTTTCTCAAATGTTTCAGGCGCACCGTTTATTCGGTTTACTGAAAATTAACAAGCTCTTTATCAAAGAAAAAGCCATTTCAATCGAACTTTTTCGTTCATTCCATTGACTCGGCTCATAAATAAACCCTGCTTCCGTTTCCTCTCTACCCCCCACCTATCCAAGCAGCTTATTTACGTTTGAAAAACATAGCAGCGAACGGTGGCGTGTGTTACGGCATTTCGTGTAATGAAATATGGTAAATTTAAAACTTATAATGCTTATTTTTATATTTATTCGTAATTGACGGAAATATCTAACTTATAAGTACATTTACTTGCATTTGTGCATAAATGATAATGAATGATTGCTGTTATAAATCGTGTGAAAGCGTTGAAGCGAGTTAGCTAACCCTAGTTCGAATGATCTTTTATTTCTTTTTAGTTTTACTTATGTTTCATCATCAGAATATTAAGTAGTTTATTTTGAAAATTCGCTATATTTGTTCAGCAGTGCTTGGCCATACGTTTGTATGATGTTTTCAATGTAGCGATCGGCTTAAAAATATCCATTTTTTCAGAATTAACAAATTTGCTCTTTTATTTAACCGCAATTTATTATAAAGAATATTCACGGAAATTCTCTCAGAGGATGAAACAATATTTTCAAATTTTTATTGCAATTCTAAAAAGCATATTTTCATATATTGCCTATTTTTTTAAAAAAAATTAACATTTGGAGATACAATTATTATTGTGAATTTTTTTTTTAAACTGCTACCAACCTTACAGTTGACATAAACTTGAAGAAGAAAATAATCAAGTTTATGTCTCATTTATGTAAAAACAACTATGATGTAAGCATGAAAGAAAAAAGTAACTTATGTTTTGTAGATTTTTAATTTTGTATTAAATGAAATTTTGTCTTATTGTTTTGAATGCTTCATTCTAACATTACAGCATTAAGTTTAAAAGCTCAACATTTGTGCTAAATTTATGATTATAATAAATATTGTGATTGATATAATTTTAATAAAACACATAATTTTGATAAAGAAAAAAAATTCATTTAAAAAGCTGGTTTTAACATTTCAAAGCAAAATTTATTTTATTTTGGAGAAGGATTAGTACATTGCTCAATGTTTAGGAGATAATTGAGAAAAATGCTTAACAGTTTGAGCTTCTCAAAACTACCCATCAAAAACAAATATGTAGGTCCAGCACAGCCACAAAACTGCTGGGTGACAGCAGCTAAAGCGACGGGTAAGTGCCAGCTCTAAGCCACTTTCAACTGTGCTAATGTGAATGGCTGGCCTGCTGTCGACCCAACAATGCTGGCCTACAGCTGACTAGCAGTATTCAACACAACATTCGTCGTCTAAAAAGCGCAGGATGAGTAATTGCCCGACATTTTCCAGCAGAGGGTAATCAATGGATCAATAATTGAGGTCCAACAAATTTATATGCATCCAGCAGCATCCCTTCAGTCTATTGAGGTTTACTAGAGGTCATTGACCTAGTTACCCAGTAGTAATTAAAAATCCTAAATCTAATTATTTTTATTTAATTCAATTCAATTAATTAACAATTAGGTAAATAAATATCTAGCCATCTAATACTTATTTGAATAAATTGTTAATAAGTGAACTGAGAAAATATTTTTAAGTAATTTTTTCATTTAAATTGTTTTTTGAATTTTTATTTATTAGTTTTATTTATTTATTACAGTAAATAAATAAGCAAATATAGTAGAGCAAATTTATTGGCCACTCTTTCAGGGGCAACATACTAGGTATGCCAATGTAGCTCCTACAGTAAGAATATATAATACAGAGAGTGAAGAAACATTCCTGCCTTGTCCGGGATTCAAACTCTGGACCTTTCTGATGTGAGGTCAGTTCCCTGACCACTACACAGTCCGGCCAGCTTATCAATTAAAATACGTTGCTTTATCATTTTTGATCCTTACATTTTTTATCTTATTTAAGCTTTCCCAAATTATTTACGCATTTTTTTTTTGTATTTAAATAAGTTTATCGATAATAAATTAAAAAATTCCTCTGACCAAATCTATTCTTAATCAAATAAAATCTTCATGAATGTATATGTGTACATTGTACTGAAAACTTTTATCAGCTTATTCAAATAAAATATTCTTACATTGATTATGTTTGTTTTAAATTTTCTAGCCAAAGCGAGTACATAAAAGGATTCTGATGAACAAATTTCATAGTCTGATGGAATTTCGGCATTTATTTTGGGGGTGACAGTTGGTGCAGACATAAATTTAGATACGTTAATCTTTAGAATAGAATTCTAGATATATTTTCGCTAAAATTAGAAACAAGCCTGCCTGTCAAAACTACTGCTGAATGAATAAAACCCCAAAGGCATCTATGCTTCAAGTGTGCTGATCTTTAGATCCTAATTTTATTTTATTTTAGATTATTATATTATTTCTTCCTTAGCTTTTAAATGTTGGTTGCTGCTGGACTGGATTATTGTAATTTCATGCTAACTAGGGAAAATTAAAAAAAGTGTGTGATTTGGTTTCTTTAAAAAATTATTATTATTATTTTTTTTTTTTTTTTAAATTCTAAAGTTCTGAAATGCGAAAGAACATTATATGAGCTTTACCGTCTTAAAATGAAATGGACTTGGTAAAGTTGTTTAATAAATTAATCTGTATTTATAAACTCTAACTTTGATGCCTAATTATTTTATTAATTTTATTACTGTAAGAAGAATTTTGTCATTATTTTGAGCTATAGTGTTTTGTAAACTTAATTTAGGTTATTCTTAGTCAGTAATTTTCTCATTGCATTACGCATTATTACCATTACAATTTTCCTGTTTGTGTTGTACTTTCGATGTCTCTTTTCTTCTTTTTTACTGACTTTCAATTAATTATGATTACACTTTTGTCTTGGTATTTAAAAAAAAATCAAATAAGCATTTTATTCTTGCGTATGAGAGCCAGGGGGGTATCCTTTAAGCCAAAATTCCAAAATTTTTGCCAAAATTCCGTACCAAGTACAATGAGGAGTCTTGAAATGTCAAATGTTTTTGAGAATAACCAAATGGGTTACTAAGGTGGCCAGTAAACAGCACTTGTGATTTGTTGGCGCCATAACAATTAATGCTACTCATCAAATATTACTTTTAGTGGCCAGACTTCATTATGATAAAGTTCAAAATTGTGAACAGTTTTGTAAGATATTTGACGTAATTTTTCCCATATTTTATGCAGTCTTCCTCTCCATGCAACGCAAATGCGGGTTAACTCCATCAAAAAGTCCTCCATGAAGGCAAATTTTTCCCAATACTCGATCCAGGAGCTTCCTTGTCTTCTGAATTGGATTCAAAATTACAAGGCTACGAAGTTGAACATTAGTAGTCGTAAACCCATAAAATTGGGTCTGCTGTTCAACGACGGTTATAAAATATACAATTATAAAATATATTTCAAGCTGATAAAATATATTTTAAGCAGTTAACTTCTTACTGAACTTTAAAGGATGTGTGGAACAAATGTACATAAATAATTACCCTTACAACACAGTACCCTTAAAACACGATAGATAATGTTTTTTATTGGATAGTCCAAAATAATGTGCTACTTTATTTCTTTTATTAAACTGATATTCTATACAGTGGCTGTTGTAAGTGGAAATTAAAGTTTCAACCATGAAGAAGGATATTCTATGCCAGCCTGTTTTTTAACCAAGAAATTTTGTATTAACTAGATTTATTTGGGTCATGAAGTAAAATGTAATTAAATGCTCCATCCTCCATCATACTTAGATATTTAATATCAAGAGTTCATTACTAACTAGGAATATACAAACCGAAGAAAGAAAAGTAATTGTTTTGAAAAAGTTAACTGTGAATAATGAAATATTTAGGTCATTTAATCATAAATAGTCCTAAAAATTGGTTCCAGCAATTTTTGAGTCTGTGTTTTAAATATATGCAATAAACATGCTTGTTTTGCTATCAATACTTCACAAAACAATTTTGTTTTTAATTTCAAAATTTTACTTTAATATTTATAAATAGAAGCTTGAGCATAGAGAAGTAGTATATTTTATAGAATATAATTTATTATTCTTTTCACGTACATCAGTATTAAATTAGAAATAAGATAAAAATAAAGATAAGCTTAATAGAGAAAAAAACGGTAACAGTAAAGTTATATTTTTATTTTCACATTGTACTTATAATTCTAAGTAATTAATGGAAGAAAAACAAATTATTCTTAAATCTGCTTCCTTTAAAGGAATTTTAATTGCAATAGTTCATAACTTCCCCTACAACACCGTAAATTTTTACTCGTAACTAAACATCCTAAAAAGTATATTCAAATAATATATACCATAATTAAATAACTGAGACACACCTCTCTAGATCTCCAATCAAAGAGTAAGTTTTGAATAAAAACAGATTTTTCAATAACATAAAGAACATTCAAAAGAAAGAAAAATAAAATAGATAATTTTATTAGTATTTTATTGCAAGAAACTTTTACCACATACGTACAGCGACAAAGCATGTACAGTAAAAGCAGATACCAAATTACAACCATCATATCGATCTCATATTATAATAAAAAATTTAGTAATGAAATTTAATTTGCTCTCTGAATATTAGTTCATGTTAGTTCTCCTTGATCTTTCTCTTTTCTCCATCTTGCAATAAAAGTTTCTTCTGCAAATAAATAAAAATGTTATTTTTGAAATGTATTACAATATATCAATGATTCAGCAAAGCTATATTTAATTGTTTAACACAAGATTTGACAAACTTCTGTAAACCCTTAACCAATCAATCAGTCAGTTTTAAATTAAAGTTACTTTTGCATATATTTCCATAAACTTATACTGTTAAATGCTATAATTCATGTGTGCATAATTTCGTTCTACAGGGTGACATGGTATCCTTTGTGACATGGTATGCGACGATTATTTTCGCTGTTCTTAGAGATTCGCAAGGTTTGATTGAAGTATTTATATCTGACCTTTTACATGAAGGTGAGGGGGAGGAATGAAGATTTTGAATAGTGAATTAAATCACTTGATTAGATTCACTGATCCGAATTACTTGATCAGAATTACTGATCTAAATCGCATAATTAGAATCATTCGATTCGAATCAGTGATCCGAATCACTTGGTTCAAACAGTGATTTAAATAACTTGTTTTGAATATTGATTTGAATCACTTGAATCGAATCTCTGATCAGAATTGCTTGATTCGAATCTCTGATCATAATCACTTGATTTGTATCACTTGATTCGAATCAGTGATGATCATGGAGATTATAGCTTCTCAATTTCGTGACTGATGGTATGATTGTGGCATTGTGGTCATGGGCTTTAGAGTAATACGAAGAAAAAAACTACGAAAAACTCCCTGGGACAATTCTGGGAAGGGGAGAACTCTAAATCTTAAGTTTACACGGCTTGCTCAGCTAATATTGAAGCTAGTGCTAGCTAATAATTTTTAAAGTCTTTTTTAAATTATATATATATAAAATA
>NC_092215.1:13758315-13791333 GCF_043381705.1 Parasteatoda tepidariorum | reverse complement strand
TATATATATATATATTATAGATAAATCATATTGATATAATTTTTATCTGATTCAAATCACTGATTCTATTAATCGTATCACTTGGGTGATTCCCTTTGCCCAACTCTAATCGTATCTTCTAGACTGATACATAATTTTTTATCGAAAAGCTATGTACACAACGAGTAAGCAAAGGAAAAAGTTGACAAATACGTTCAAAGACTAGTTTTAGTTGACAAGAGTGCTTTGGTTTACTCTGAGGGACAAATTGGTAACGTTTGAGGCAAGAAGTTCACTTTTTCTATTATTGATCATTTTACTTTCAGTTTCATCTTTAATTCAAACTAAGTGCAACATTGATATTGAGTAATCAAATATTTTAATAACAATAATGTGTGTTATTATTTAAAATTAATTTTTTTACATGTGATTAAAAACTATTTTCATAATCAGACTGCTTGCTTTTGAATATATTAGTGTCTGCAGACATAAAAGCCTCTTATTGGTTTTGGTGACAATAATGCCCCGTCACTTAAGTGCTGGCTCCAATTTTTGAAATCGATCTAATCTCGTACCGTCAACTAAGATTATGCCGATAATAACTCGGTATAATTAGAATTATATATAATAATGAAAAATAAATAAGTAACTTTCCAGTGAAATATAATTAAATATTTAAATTTGCTGAAAATTTTAGTATAAAATAAATGCATTTTAATGTTTGCTTATGTTAAGCCCTACATACTAAAACATAAAAAAGAAAGCGTAATTTTTGTCTCAATAAATACTAATTTATCTCTAACTTGGGTTCTGAGATAATAGTAAAAATAAGAATTACTAAAATATACATTAAAACCCAACATTCACGTTATTTTATAAGCTCTTTTGTTGACATAGCGTTTTACAAAATGCCGATTGAAGAAAACTGAAATTTTATTTTATTTCAAAACACAGTAATGACTATAAATGTAAAAACAAATCACGTTGTAATTGACATAAGAACCCTTTGTGTAATGATCATCATTAAAATATTGATAACAATTCTACTTTTCGGACATTTTTAAAGCACTACACTTTAAAATATGTATCTCTGGAAAGTAAATAAAAGCGAATCAACTATCAAATAGAACAACCATTCCAAAGGTTCTATCAAGAATTTCGTTTTAAAAACACCGTGTATACATAACAGAAAAATTATATGGTAAAAGCAATAATTAATAGTTAACACTTACCTTGCTAAATGTAAAGATTGCATTTAACTCCTCTGCTTCGATTGATGTGCCGTTCGTTCTTTGTTGATACCGGTCATTAACTCGAACTCGGTTACAGTTGTGCCAGGTTGAACCACTTGTGTGGTAAAATCACGGCAAACATATTTCGAGTTATTTTTGAGGGAGCGGAAATCTTCGTGAAATACGTATGCGACTTTCTGCTGATCTCTACTTTCACGAATTTTTCAGAGAAACGTTATCTATTTTTTTATCAGCATGTGCACAGTTAGTTACATTCCTAAAAATGATATAAAATTTTTAAATAAATAAAAATTATTTTCAGAATAAATATTTTGTGATACTGATGTCATTTCTGAATCCACACACTAATTTACATTTTTAAACCACACAGTTTGAATTTATGTTGGCACTGGTTGTTTACCAGTGAATACTATGCTGGAGGTTTGATTCTCCGTCAGTAGCCGCCAATATTCGTATAAGGGAAAATAACATTATACAGTCTCCAGGAAAGAATATACAAATTGTTTAGTGAAATTTAAATTTTATTAAGCATAATTGGTGATGTGGAAAATGGCCATTTCTTCATCAAAAAAAAAAAAAAAAAAAAAAAAAAAAANAAATCATAAAAAAAAAAAGAAATCCCTCAAAGGAATGAAATCAGAATACTCTCTATTGAGAGATTATACAGCCAGAATATCATTTTGTGACGATTAGAAATGGAGACTGGGGAGGCCCCTAAGGGCACTCCCAGTCTCCACAAATTTGAAATTAAAAGTGAACATAATTATTCCCAACGGACAGAGAAAGTATGGGTAGGAGATCCGAAATTGGCGATTTATCATAATATATCATAGCCAAAACAAAGCCAACCAGCATAATAATATTGGGTTTAAAAGAACAGCTTGGCGATCACGAGTCGCCTACAAATTTATGAGAATTATTGCAACCATGCAACTGAAACATTTAGCAGTCGGAAAGTTAGAATAAAAAATTATAAATAGATTTTTGTTTCCGATTAGAGGCGACAGTCAATTAATAAGTCTGCCTAGCATGAAATAAAAAGTATCCATTACATTGATCTATAAGAGAAGAATAAATATTTTATGCTCGTTTTAAAAGATTAAGCCTTTGATTTATTTTAAATGTAGTTCTATTAATAAAAATAAGCTTAAGTAATGAAAGATATTTTAAAAGGATGGAAAATAAATATGTAATGCCAATTGTGGCATCACAAATACACTTTAGAAAATAAATACCAGAAGCTATTTTAAATGTTCCCCGACTGGTCAATGAGTAAATATTTTTGGACATTTTCATAAAAAAATAATTTTTTCGCCTTCATTAAAACTTTATAAATATTCGATTAAATTGAACAAAATTTTTGGAGCAGTTCAAAATTAATTACAAAATTGTGGGTTTAAAATTTCAAACACTTTCGCTTAAAACTTCGCAATCTATGAGTATTTAGGAAAGTTATTTTCAGAAATTTTTCAGCTGAAAAAGCTTAAAAAGTTTTTTTTTCATAAATTTGTAATGAATCGTATTTGGCATTTAATAACAGAAATTGATTTGAATACTTTAAAAATTGAAGTATTTTTTGTACTTTTCAAAAGGAAGCTCAAAACGATCACAGATATTTCAGAAATTTTATTTTGTATCGTAAGACAAAATTTAATAAAAAATGATAATACCTTACAATAGTCGTCCGGGAATTGAAATTTGATAGTATAGAGAAAGATCACATGCAAAAGAAAACATACTTTCATGTGGGGGGGGGGGGNGGGGGGGGGGGGTGGTCATCCTCCACAAAGCCGGTCTCATTTTTAATCAATATTGTTTGATAGTACAAGATGAAATTTGTGGATAACCCCATATCATTTTGAGATTTCTTTAAAAAGTACAAAAAAACTACTTAGCAAACTGCCTGATTTTTTTAAAAAAATTTTAGATCATTGAAAGAAGCTTTTATCATAAGTTGTCAAAAGTAGTTGCCCAACAAAATTATGAAAAAAAAACTTATTTATTTTTTTCTGCTCATGCGCAGTATAAAAGAACTAGCTTAAATACTCATGTCTTCCTCAGTTCTTAAGGAATTTCTTAAAAATCTAAATCAACAATTTGTAATTAATCTTAAATTTCTCCAAAAATTTTGTTCAATTTCATTCAATATTTATAAAATTTAAGCAAAAAATGTAGGGTGAAAAACTTACTTGTTTTTCAAAAATATACATAAATATTTATTCTATGTTTACGAAACTTCACGCAGTTATTTAAAACAACAACTAAAGTAATTGATATAAGTTAAAAATTTTATGCTAGATTTTCGGGTATAGAGTGCTCAAAAATACTTGTTTTCTTTCGTAAGTTATTGTAGGTCTTCCACACCTCTGAAAGCTTTAAATCTTATTGCTAAGTATAAAATATCACATAAAGCAAACACCTCTGAAGTTACAAAATAATCCTTTAAGTGTTTCTTGAGAACTTTAAAAAAAAACGTCTGAAACTGAAAGTGTCTCATCCATTTTCATAGGGTAGTATATATATATATATTATATATGTAATACAAAAATTATAAATACTTTTGTATTAATAAAAGAATTAAAACTCTTTCGATTTGATAAAATGTCTTTGTTAAAGAGTAAGCGTAGAGATATTCTATTTTGGGAATTCAAGGCTGAAGACATACCATTGAATAATAATTAGATTTATATTTCAAAGGAGGAGTTAGTTTTAGAATCTTGTCCCTCTTTCACTTTCATATTAGGAAGCATTAAATGGTTTTCCTTAATGCGTAGGGTTACAAAGGCATGTACGACTGGAACCTAATTACACCAATCTCTGTACTATTTAAAGCGGGAGAGAAGGTTTTCGCATGTCTCTTGCTGAATAACGTGTTCCAATAAACATCTCCCGGAACCATCCGGAGTCTTGTCCACACCCCCTCCTTTGAGGAGTGCGGATGTGAACTGTTATAACCACCAGCATAAATTTTAATAAACCTTTTGATAACTTATTATGGTTTTGACTGCATTTCTTAAGATGAATACACCAATGATAACAGGGATGTAGCCCTGTTATTATAAGCTGACAGGATTATTCCTTAGCGGAGGAAACGTACGCTTTTCTATCTCAGAAATTAAGCTTAGCGGAGACCGGCTGTGACTTACTTCAAAAATCCTCATACCAACCCACCGGGGGAGTTTTGAATCTGCTTATTGTCAGTAACTGACAAGGGAACTTGGAATTCATAATAGTTAATAAATTTAGCTTAGATGAAATTGAAGAACTCCCAAAGTATTGTTGTTGTTACTTTACGTCGCACTAGAGCTGCACAGTGGGCTATTGGCGACGGTCTGGGAAACATTCCCGGAGGATGATCCGAAGACATGCCATCACAATTTTGATCCTCTGCGGAAGGGATGGCACCCCCGCTTCGGTAGCCCGACGACCTGCGCGCGAAGTCGAGCACTTTACGGTAGCACAGTTTAACGAGGACCAATACCGCACACCCTCGGTCCCTACGCAGACTGATCCAAGTGGTCACCCACCCGCACACTGACCGTAGCCAGTGATGCTTGACTTCGGTGATCTGCTGGGAACCGTGTCTTAACGATCAGTCCACTGCGGGACCCCCAAAGTATTGAATGAAGAAAAAAATTGCTACAACTTAACATGTAACGAACATAATATCGTAAAAACAGAAAATTTAAATTTAAATTCTTTCCATTAGGTTCAATTTTATCAACATTTATTTATTAATTTTTTATTTTGCAATTATCGCTTACCGTATATAATTTTTTTAACAATAATTATGATGAAATTTGACTACTTTTAAACTTCCTGTTTTAGTGCAATGACTTTATTTTAAAATACAGATTTATTTTTTTTCTTCCAAAGACTTCATGAATTGTAAAAAAAAATTAAAGTACAGTAAAACCTCCTCCTATGGATACTCCTGCAAAACAGACGCCTTTCAATACGGGCATATTTTTAATTCCCCGTGAATCTTCTATGTATAAACCATTATGTATTCTACACCAGACGGACTCTCTCGTAACCAGGCGCGGACAGTAATTTTTGCCCTGTAACTTCATTTTCTATCTCCTTAAGCAGGACACTACTTTTCTAAATTTGAAATGATAACTATTTTGAAAAATTTATCATCCTTTATTCTTTAATGTTTATATTTATTTCTATTACTGAAGAAAAAAAATATGCGCATCAAAGGACAAGTAAAAAGGAAATTCTCATAATTAGTTTTCTTAATAAAATTTAGAGTAGAAAGTATTAAAATATATGTTTTTTTTTAACAATAAAGTTTTAACAGACCAAGAAATTGATTAAATTTTCTTGTGAACCTTGAATTATTTAATATAAAAAATGTTTAATTTTAGAAACTAAATTCGAATAAGTAAATTATTTATGAATCATATATAGCCAAAAAATAGTATAAATATATTAGATATAGAAAATGATATAAAATATATATAATAATTTTAAGTTTCAACGTCCGAAGAAATATATGTATATATTTTTATCAGAACAAATAATTAAAATATTTTTTCCTTAAATTTTAATGTTAAAAACTGATTAAGATTATTTTTTCTTTCCTTGCGAAACATTATTTATGAGTTAGTTTTTGCGTATGAGAAATTGAAATACATAAATGAAAATTAAAGTTAAATAAAGTTATTACTTTTTAAATGACATAAGTTTTTCTCTTTAAATTAATTAATTAATTTTTTCTTATGAAAAATNTTTTTAACAAAAAAGTTTTAACAGACCAAGAAATTGATTAAATTTTCTTGTGAACCTCGAATTATTTAATATAGAAAATGTTAAATTTTAAAAACTAAATTCGAATAAGTAAATTATTTATGAATCGTATATAGTAAAAAAATAGTATAAATATATTAGATATAGAAAATAATATAAAATATATATAATAATTTTAAGTTTCAACGTCCGAAGAAATCAGAACAAATAATTAAAATATTTTTTCCTTAAATTTTAATGTTAAAAACTGATTAAGATTATTTTTTCTTTCCTTGCGAAACATTATTTATGAGTTAGTTTTTGCGTATGTGAAATTGAAATACATAAATGAAAATTAAAGTTAAATAAAGTTATTACTTTTTAAATGACTTAAGTTTTTCTCTTTAAATTAATTAATTAATTTTTTCTTATGAAAAATAGTGTGAGATTTCGTGTTTTCCTGATCTTTCAATTGTATCATCTGTAATTCTTTTCATATATCTTTTCATAAATTAATCTAGTTCTTAATACAATCTATCTATTCACATACGAAAAAATGGAATCTGGGATTGTTCTTAATGCAATCAAATTTTACGCCTGCATTTAGAACGGTAAGATTTATCAAAACTCGAGATGACTAGCAATTCGTGCAAGAGAGATTACTTCATCAAACATATTATTTATAAAAATTTGCAAATGCCTGTAGATGAATCGTCAACAACTAAAAAATAAAAATGATACCTGAATCATTAGTCGATGACTTTATTAATCAGTGTAAAAACTAGACCTACGCAGGCGAGAAGAATAAAAAATACACACGAAATTGAGAAGCAGCATATAATCATGATATAGTAATTAAAATTATTCAGAGATAAATAAACGTTCATGTTGATCCCATATTTAATTAATCGATTAAACTTTTATATTGGTGGATGTAGTTAGTTAGATTAAATCTTTTTGATTTGATCGTAAACCTAACTTAGAGTCTATACTATCTTTCTTTAAATCATCTTGGATTAAATGCAATCTTGCAATTTATGATTCAATGATCAGCCTACATGATGCATAGAAATGAATTTATATTTTTCGTTTTATTGTTTTATAAAATAATTTATAGTTAATATCTCATTTAGTTAAATTACTTTAGTACATTCCTCTGATTGTAACCGATCTAATCTTAGATTGGAAATGAAGTTACTGGATAGAGCAAGCAAAAAAAAAAAAGGTAAATTTTAAAAATAAATAAACATGTATTTTAAATAATCTTATATGTCTTCCGAAGTGGTGATCTTAATTTATAAAATTTATTTATGTTTCTTTCTTTTAATCATTAATTATTATTATTATAATAAATTTAAATTTCAAGAACAAAAAATTTATTACAGAAACTATAAAAAGCATCAAAATTGTGTTTTTTATGTACTAGCTATTCAAATAATGTTATACTAGTTAAAAGATCTGGATTGAATATCTCTGGAATGAAAATAACACTACATAACAATATAATTCCATTTTTCTTTTAGTCATAAGATGAAATACTAATAATTTAAGCAAATGCTTGACAGTTCTATTTAATTTTTTAAAAATCTTATATTAAAGTAATTTTACAATTCAGGATTTTATTCCAGGATTGCTACTGATTCACTAGACGATGCTACTTTGCATTTGTTTTTATTTTGTTGTACGTATAGCTAAGGTTGCATAAAAATGCAACGAATTCAATGATAAGTGCTTTTATTCTTTGATTCAATTATTAATATTTAGAATATCTATCTATTTTAATGTTTCACTGTCAAGAAAAGTAAATAATTATTGTAGTTAATTGTGCTAATTGTATTCCAAGCCTATCATTTGCGAAATTTAACAAACTGTGGCAGATCGTAACAATTTCGGAAATAATAAAAGAATTTGTTGATTCTCATTTACGATTTTTTTGAGCATTAAACTTTGATAGTTGAAATGGAGGCCATTTCAAACGACTGTTATGCAGTTAAGATGTGTTAATTAAAATCAGGAATTTGTTAAAATTTTTTCGATGTCGCATAAGCTAAGCAAAGGGATATCAATCTGAAATATCAAAAATATCATATTAATGCTGCATTATTTGTTTCACCTGACAAATTTTGTTGCTATAAAAAATAACAATTGACATAACACTTCTTCAAACAAATAGCAATTAGAAACATAATTCTGAAGATAATATTTAAATGTTTTTAATCATGGTTAACTTCACGAGATGATACGCACAAAAATATGAGTTAGTGGGATATTTTCGTATGGTGACTTGTTGCACCTACTATAGTCACCGTGGTGCCAACTGTTAAAAATTATTTTGATTACTTTTGCTGATATTAAAAACGGAAAGTACAATGATTTTACATAGGCTGCTCATGCTTCAATAACAACAAATAAAAAAATCAAAAACTTGTCTCTTAAGATGAACTATCATAAATTGTAAATATATTTTCCATGTAGTATAGAATCCTAATTATTTGATGCACAATCATCAGCATTTTCGCTATTCAACCGATTTGTAATAGAAACTTCTGATGCACGTTTCATCATCAGTGTTCTCCCTAAGCATTTTCGGTACGGTGGCCCACCCTGCCTGCCCTTTGATGCGCCCTCGTTGCCTTTTTCGTAAAAATAAGCCGCCCTTACTTGAGAACACTGCCCTATTATTCCTATTCCATTTTAAGAAAACACTGTTTAAATAATAATTAAACATTGGTAAAATTATCCGTGTTTATAAGTTTAATTCCGATTACTATTACGGTTATTTGTTTTCTCAGAATTATTCTCAACTGGAAAATTTTTTGTAAGTTTCCTTTTCTTTGGGGCTTTTATTTTGATTCATATTGCAGTGTAGAAGCTTTTTTCAAATCTGAATCATCATGGGCTAGCATATTTTCCTATCATCAAAAGTAAAAGTTTACTGGCTCTATCCACGTTAGCATCAAGCAGAATGGTAAACTGTTACTGTTTTTATCTCCACTACTTTTGCTGCCTTTAAAGGAAATGTTTTTTTCACTAAAATATATTTGCATTAAATTCTTCCAATACATAGCTAGTCCTTGATGAGTTCAGACAAATTTGGAAATTTATTTTTCGCTTTCATAAATTCTTAAGCTCTAGCACAGATTGATGAATTACTCAAAGCCTGTCTGGCGTGAGATTGACCGATTAGCCGTCTCGGCAATAACACTGACGCAAAGATCTAAATGTTTTTATGAGTTGTCTCTTGTCGGCGTGGATAAATTTTTGTTTGCTTAATCATATTAGGTAAGAACACATTTAATAAGTTTTCTCGCAGTTAGCAGTTTGAATAGCGTCACTTTATGGTTATCTAATTTTGATAGTATATGGTACAATCAAAACAATTAAAAAAATAATTATTTAAACCTTTTATACCAAAAATTCCTATCAATGTAAATATGTGCTTTCCCCCTTAAGTTTTGTTATTTTTTTTTAAGTTTAATTTTTTAAGCCCTAAACGAATTTTTAAAGTAAGCAGTTCAATAAAACTTATGCTCATTTAGGTTCAATTGAAAATACAATGAGCTATTTTTTTTCAAACAAAATTATTTGTTTAATTTAAGTAGTTTTATTTTCAAGCAATGAAAAAGGTATATTGTCTAAACTTTTTTAAATTATCTAAGATTATTTAAGACAAATTGCAGAAACAGACGGAAATTAATAAATTTTTGAAAGAGAGGCTTGAAGTTAAAAAATCTGGGATTAAATTTCCATTTTCAAATTCCACTTTGTAAACTCTTTCGATATAAATTTGTTTAAAATCGAAACAGAAAATAAGCGAAGATTTTAGTTTGTTAATAAAAATTATGAAATGGGTTGAAAATTACAAAAAAATAAGTTTAGAACTTTATTAAGCATCTTAAAGAGGTAAATTGGTGTAATTGCATAAAGAACAATATTTAAGAAAAATTCATGTGCGTTTTCTTTGATAATTTATCATTTTGTTTCACTATTATAAAAAAAAGTACGAAAGAAATTAAAGTTTTTACCTTAAAAATGTTTCGCATTAAAAGTCGTTTATTAAGGTTTCACCGATGCCGTATGTGTAAAATAACGAATTATATGACGAAGTCTGATATGGACATAACAAAAACTATTTTTTAACTATTAATTTTAGGTATTTTAGGTTTCATAAATTTAAGTATAGCTCTTTAAAAATAAAAATATTCATGAAAACGCATTGATTACTTTTCTTGATAAATACATTTTTTAAAATTAGCTTATATAGAATGAATGTAATGATACAAATATTTCTACAGAGATTCCATTTATTTTCTCTTTTACAAAATGTTAATACTTCTAAATACTATTTGCTCAGAAAACAAAATAAATGTTTAATAAATATAACTATGCATCATAAACTCTTTAAAATGAAATATTTGCTGATGTCAAACAGTAAAATGAAATTTAAATTTTGTTTAGCGATGCTAAATAGGCCTTAAAGTATTATAAAGAAATAGGCTATAAGTATTTTATTTTTATTGAATATGCGTAATTATGGAGTAATAATCAGTTGTTCAAAATATTTTAAAATAATTCGCTTTACTTATAAACTTAGATAAGTTAAATAAATTCATTTTAAGTATTATACTGTAAAGAAAATGTTACTTATTTAAGTACAATACTCTAAAAAGAATGCTATTAATCTTAATGATGTTCTAAGAGAATTACGCTTATTGAGCATATAAATATGTAGTGCTAATTCATAATGTTTATTTTCCAAATTTTTATTACATTATTAAAATATACGGATTAAATCTCAAATGTCTGCGCAAATAAAAGTTATTTGTATAAATGATTTTCATTTGATAGTTTCAAAGAATATCCTTAAATTTTAATCAGCGAAATAGAACCATTTCATAAAGGAATCTCAGATTAACCCTTAAATATCACCTGTCAACAAGGAAATCTCGTTAAAAGAGCTTTGAAAGCATTTTCCGAATTTACGCTTATTAAAACAAATAGTTAATCAAAAAGACGTCTATCTATATTAATATTGTAGTCAGAAATTCAATTTTACTTCATTAATTGTCTTTTCTAAGGAACCGAAGTAATTCCGTCAATTTCATGAATCCTTTTAATTCGGGTTTTGTTAATTAAGCAGAAGATCTTTCATTACGTAATGTTGCATAATCACAGCCTTCAAGTAAAATCACTCCAATATTGCTTATTTTTAAATTGATTATAATAATTAATACAATTCATTAATGCAAAAGAATGGTGATTTATTTTATATGAATTATCCTTCCTAAATGATGAGACATTTGAAGTGAAAAAAAAGTTATCTTGTTACCTAACCTAATTTAGATCATTAGGACAAATCCATTAATTTTAAATACCAACTGATGCAAACTTTTTGGTAATCAGAGGATGACCATTTGATGCGAGTAGTTCTGCAGATTATTATTTAGGTAATTCATAAGAAAGCCATTGATTTTCATTTCTAAATTTAATTTTTTCAAATAAGCAAATTAAATGGCTTTAACAAAATGATGTTAGCACAATTTAATTATTTTAAAAATGCAATAGGTTTTAAATTTTATAAATTCCTATGTGAAACGATTTTATTCTACCTTATGTTATTTGTTCAAAGTGAAATTTAATTAAGTTTCAAACGATGAAATTTGTATTGTTAAATAAATTTTTTTTAAAAAAATAAAATTGGGCAACCTACAGAAACAAAAATAATTTCTTCGAAGACAGATTAGTCTTTTGAAATAAATAGCTAGTGTATAAAATGTTATTAACAATCAAAACGAAAATCCAATTTATATAACATTAAAAATTCGTAAAATTGTGATAACAACAAATTCATTTAAGCAAAATCTGGACGTGTTTAAATAAAGAGCTACTTCTCTTCTTATAATGCTGTTAGTAAATGCTCCTTCAATGTTAACTCTACATTAAAAAAATAATAATAATAATAAATAAAGAAAAATAGATGCATGTAAGTACATTTCAGTCTGCTGCAAATGCAACAAAAGGATTCTGTGTCACATTTTAGGTAACTTAACTGCGACCAACAGAAAAATAAAGTTGTTCATACAAAAAATTAGATAATTCTTTCTGCGAACGAAAAAAAACGATACAAATATGTTACATTTATTTTGAACTGCTTCAACATAAAAAAAGAAGAAAAAAATTAATCCATACTATTAACATCATTTTCAAGCAATTCAACCATCGCTGACAATTTTCTTCAAAGTTTGATTATGCGATTTTTTTAAATTTTTTTGCACAAAATTTACAGTTAGTTATGGTTGCGAATGATAAGAAATGCATTCGCAAATTAGGACAATGTGAAGAAAAAAACGCTTCTTAAGAGAATTACGAAATGAATAAACATGACCCAAATAAACTGCTTTCTGAAGTATTACTACTAAGGATAATATATTGATGTTATGTCACTTTTCTGACCTCAGATACGGGTCGAACTAGTTACGGAATAAACCTATTTAACCTATTTTAAAGACTTCCGATCGTATCTTTTATTTATTATTTTTATTTCACAGCCGTCGTTTTTTATTTTACAGTCGACCTAATATTTTTGGTTTACGACTACTAATGTTCAATTCCGTAGCCTTATAAATTCGAACCCGATGCAAAAGGCAAGGAAACTCCGGGATTAAGTAATGGGAGAATTTTGCCTTCGTGGAGGACTTTTTGACGGAACTAACCCTCATTTGCATTACATAGAGAGGAAGACCACGGGAATCTCCAACAGTTTGCCTGGTGGCAAAGGGACTCTGACCCATGATCCGTCTACCACTGAGGATATTTCATGTCAACACTGTGATAGGTGCAAGCCGGATTTGGATTCGTATCGACCAGCCAGATTTGTTACCTGATTTGTTTTAAAAGCGTTTTATTTAATAGAAGCGTTTTATTAAATAAATTCTTTTATTCGTTATGTTGCAGCTGATAACTTGATGTAAAAAAATCGTGTGATAAAAATGTAATCAAAAGTCAAGAATCTTGAAGAAAATTCGAATAAATCATTTTTTAACAGATTGTGCAACTCCTGTGTATTGAAATAATATGATAGATGTCTTAAATTATTTCACATTTTCAAAACCTAAAATTAACAGAGAATAAATAGCATGCTCGTTATACAATTTTGTGTATAATATGATTGAACTAATTCACCGAATTACTACTGGTTTCGAATCCTAGAAACATTCTCTAAAATATATTATAGAAAAATAATTCTTCATGATTAGAAAAAAAAAATCTTAAAAGTCACAATACCTATCTATCTGCATATCTTTCTTTCCTGTAACACTTTATCCTTCTTCAGCTTTTTCTATTTATGACTTTACGAGAAAAACAAAAGATTTCCACAATTCTGGTACGAAAGAGTCGTATATGTTGTTACAGAAAATTGTTACAGAAAAAAAGCATCTCCTTTAATAATGTTAGGCCTTTTTCATGAAATTTCAAAACAGGATTTTTTTTAAACTTAAATTCCAATCTTGTGTAATATTGCTAGATAAAAAAGGTTTCATCTGATTCTTAAAAAGAAAAAAATGCTTATTTTCTTTGTAATATTTTTGTTATGTATTAATAGGTATAATTATTATTTATATTATTTATTCCAATAAATTTAGTTTCAGTTTAATTAAAATTATATGTATTGTGTTTCAATTTCAATAAAATCAAATGTCTAGTAATCATTGGGTGTAATCATTTAGAAATTAATATATAATTTTAAAGGATTGTAAATAATAACTAATGGCATTTAAATACTAGTAGAATTACAATGAATTTTATGAATATTAACCTTTATATTTGAAGAAAAGCTTTTTACTGAACTTTACATGAATATATCTAAAATAAATATTTTAACCTCATCTTCTTTAAAAATTACGTTAAATATGAAAATTGTATAAGTTTTTTATTACATTTCGGAATTTCTTAAATTCACGCAGTTTTTTTATGTATTAAAATCAAGTCTCCTCCTATTTTTATGTCATAATTCTAACTATTTACTGACGTAATCTTACAGTAAATATAAATCATTACAGAAATAGACATACAGGGTATTATTTTTTCAAAATAGTTAGTTTAATAGAGAAAATGAGGTAAACCAAATATAACTTAGAGGAAGAAAATCAATGAAAGTGTAGGATTGGGTCCAAGCTGGAATAATGAGCTGCAGTAGAGAATTAAAGCATTAGAAAATTAAATCAAAATTACTTGATTTATCCATAGTGCAAAACTGCTTAACTTTATCAAACATGGTTGTATTAATCATGAATTCTTTTAATCAAAATACAAGCAATTATAATTGAAAATTTTCTTTATGTCATTTTTCTATAATACAAACTGTTGTTTCAAAATAAATTGTATAAGGAATCATAAAGTTGCACTTCTTTTTACAAAAAAGTCATAAAAACAAATTAAAGAATTCTACATGATCTTAATGTTAATGAAGCCATTAAATGATGCAGATAAAACATTATCTTATAATTAAAATTTCACAAAAAGTGACGATAGTAATCTGAGCTATTTTGTTAATGGGGCGTAAGTCATTATAAACTTAAAGTTTTTTCACCGTTTTTAGGATTTATAGAGTAGCCTGGATCACAAATTTTAGGGTGTTTTCTTAATTCCTTTAACCATTCGTAACGCTTTTTTTTCTTTTCCAGAATTGTTTATTTTATAATTAAAACACAAAAAATAGCTCTAAGCTAAATTTGATAAGAATTACTAGCAGACACATTGTCTTCAAGAAAAAAAATCCTCATCTGGGGTTGAGATTACATATTAAAGACTTCTTTTTCACGCATCAAAAAGTGCAGTCATTCTAAATTAAATAAGAAGCGTGTAGGGGTCTATGCGAGAAACATATTATCTTCCCTCTTTTTATGGCAAACTTTTTTTACTCTACAAAAAAAAACTTTTTTTCTCGTGATTCAGAAAATTTCTGTTACATTTATCAAATTTAGAGATGAGAAGTTTGGTGTAAATGCAAATAAGCCAGAGTTAATTTTCTGTGAGGTAAATTTAAACTAAAATTTGTAATTAAATAGGAAAAATATACGACGTGAAAATAGAAGGTGTAACTATTGCCAAATTTCTAGGGAAAATATAAAGTTTTTGTTTATTGAGGTTTGGGAACTCCTAAAATCTTTTCTTTTAAAATAAATATCTGAAAGCTTCAAGTTATTTAAAACAAATTTGTCATTAATAAATGGAAACGAATTAATTAACTCTCTGAAACTGAACATATTATCTATAATTTTTATGATGTTTTAAAACATCAATGTAGGACGAAGCATTCTTCGAATTTTTGTTTTTTGACTTATAAATCATACAATTGATTCAAACATTTATAATTTGTTTTCAACCAGAATGATATTATGCGTAATAATGGATCACTAAATTCCTTTTAATGATAAATTTCTTATCTTGTTTCTAGCTTTTAAAACGACACTTTTAAACATTATAAAAAATTTGAAATAACTCAGAATGTGTGTTACAAATTACTTTATTTTGTTTTTAATTAAATTTGAATAAAATACTTCCTTATTAAATTTTAGAAACAATGTAATAATGAATTAAGTATTTTTTAGATGTAAATTTAAAGGTTGCAGTGTTAAAAATGTTTCTCTGAATTGAGGACTGGATAAATCATTGAAAGTAATCGATGCATTCGAACTTTTAATTGCATAAATATCATAATTTCATGTTAGAAAACAATACGCTATGTCGTGTAAAATTGCATCAGGAACCATTAAAAACTAGTGTTTTTCAATAATTGATTCTTATTAAGGAAGTGATTTAAAAAAACGAAGTTGAATAAGTTGTGAAAACATACATGGAATAAAATTCAAATATACTCCTAAAATATTTCTTTTTCATACATATTTTAAAATACAAAAATATATTTGTTTAAAGTTGGTCTTTGTAAGAAAAGTATTTCAATTACCCGGCTAATCTTTTTGTAATATGGCCATAAAAAACTCAAAAATGACCAAATAAAAGTCTTCAAGTTGTAAAATAATTTTTTTATCTCAATTTATGACGTAACTATAACAGCATCATAAGCTGGCTGTAACAGCACGATACCAAGATTGAATTTCTTGTGATTGAAGTGATCAAGATTGAAGTGAAAAAAAAAACTAATTACTTTTTCATGCAATTTAGTTTATTCATAAAAAGATTTCATTTATCTGCTTAAAAGTATGTGATAATAAATTAGTCTCCGTCATGGCATTTTAAAATTTACTAAGAGTTATTGTTATATTTGTATAATTTGCCGTATTGTGATCTCTGATAATGATTTCTGAGAAAAGGGTTTTTTTTAAGTTCAGTGATGTTTTATTTACTTATTTATTTAATAAATTAAACAAATGTTACACACGTTTTATGCGTCTTGAACACTTTAGTTTCCCCACTGTGTGTTTTTCACATCGTTTTCGAAACTCACTACAGTATAGTTATTGTTCCATTCTTATAATAATTATGAAAACAAAATGCGAAATTTAAGAAGAACTCAACTGTGGTTTTCTCAAAAAATGCCTTTTTTCATAATTTTTTTTTCTATATTAGACATATAGTTTTTTTTTAACTACATGAGTTGGAATTAAATGTTAAACGTAATTAGTAACCGTAATGAAATTTTAAATTTCTTTTTTTCCCTTTACTACATGATTTTGAATTAAATGTTACCCGTGATTAGTTACCGTAACTAAATTTTTAATTTGTTTTTCTCCTTCTCTTGAAGAGGTAGTGTAACTGAAAATATCATAATATAATACTTAAATTGGCACCAACACTTCATGTCAAAAAGACCTAAACAAATTGAAAAAAAATTTCAGAAATGGTTATCATTACACTCATTCTAAAAAATAACTATATATATATATATATATATACAGTCAATTCGCTATAACTCGAATTACGATAACTCGAATATTACTATAACTCGATTTTTTTATGAGGTCCCGACCCGTTTATCTTCAATTTCATGTTAATTATTCTCGATTACTCGAATTTTACTCCCTTTAACTCGATTTTTTTTTGGGATCTTTTAAAGCAAGAAAAAAAAAACTTACTAGCTGATATCTTGCCCCTTCCTTTGCAACACACACCCAATGTCATTCGCACTCTTCATGGAGAAGCTAAAGCTGTCCCTCTTGAAGTTTGTGAACAGTGGTTAAATTAAACGTTACCAAATTTACTTCAAGGATACAGTTAGAATGATGTTTTCAATATTGATAAAATCGGTTTATGTTTTAAATGTCTTCCAAATAAGACTATGATGTTTAAGGATGAAAACTGCTCAGGGGGTAAAATGAGCAAGCAACGTTTGACTGTCCTAGTTGGAGGAAATGCGTCTGGGACAGAAAAATTGCCCTTACTTGTTATCGGAAAATACCGAAATCCCCGATGTTTCAAGAATGTAAAAACGTATCCTTTGGATTACAAGTCTAACAAAAAGTTTTGGATGACATCAGTTTTATTTGAAGACTATGTAAGAAAATTGGATCGGAAATTCTTCGCTAAAAAAAGAAAAGTGATACTCTTTATGGATAAATGCACAGCGCATAGTGATCTACCTAATTTGAAAGCAGTAAACTTGCAGTTTCTCCCGCCAAACACAACAGCAAAGTTGCAGCCGATGGACCAGGGTATCATAAAGTGCTTCAAACAGTCTTATCGTAAATGGCTTGTCAGAAAAATGATCTTAAATATTGTAAGCATTTAGAAGATTTGTAATTAATAAGCATTAATTAAATAATCCGACAATATTTTGAAAGTCCAAAACCGAAACTAACGGTAAGTCGAACTTCCGATATGTCGAAGTTTTTCCTCAGTCCTATCAGATTCGAGTTATCGCGAATTCACTGTATATGCCGCATATGTCACGGCGAAAGAGCGAAATCGGTGGTTGTTGACTTTCACCGGTGAATGTCGCCAAACACCAAATACGTCAGTGAAAGATCGACTATTTCATTACATTCTTGTACATTCGGACCCTCACCGGTGTATGTCGACAATTACAGATATGCTTTTTTGAAAGACCGAAATATTTATTACATTCGATTTAATATGAATTTATTCGTGGATATAACTACATTTATTCGATATTTTAACCTTGCACTGATGTTTTTTTAAGGTTAAGTGCCATTGCCCGGTATGCATTTGCCCGGTATACCTTACACTGATGTTTTTTCAGGTTAAGTGACACTGCCCGGTATACATTTGCCCGGTATACCCTACACTGATGTTTTTTAAGGTTAAGTGCCACTGCCCGGTCTACATTTGCCCGGCATACCCTACACTGATGTTTTTTTAAGGTCAAGTGACTTTAAGGTTTCTTCTAAGGTTGACTTTTTTAAGGTTTCTTATCTAGAAAGCGTTTTTTTTTAAATTTATCAACTGTGTTTTTATATGATTCAAATTTTTCTCTGATAAAAAATTAATAGTTCGTTACTCATCATAAATTTTAGCTTCTCTGGAGGTTTTTATGTGAATCTCTTCTCAGAAAAAAATATAGCTACCTAATGGTAACATATTAGACAGCAACTAAAGCAATACATCTCGTAGGTAAAATATCCAGAAAAAAAATTGCTTTAGCAAAATCTTTATGGACGTTGGTTTCGAAGAGTGTGGTGGCTTAAGTGCATATGTTGAAAATGGGAGTGTTTGGAATATTGAGTGAAGCGATAATTTATTGTAACTGCTTACGAGGAGTTGCAAAACACATCTTAAGTGCTTTGAAAGTTCCAAGTGATGAAATATTCAAAATAGACAAGCCGCTATTTTGTAGATTTAGATATTTTATAATATATTCATAATCACCAGCATAGTAATAGACTTCATTTGTTCAGAACTTGTCAGGAGAATGCTTTTAGAATAAGAATACTTTTGATTTCTGAGGCAAACTTTATGCAAGGGTTTTTAAAAGGTTTAAAGACGGGCATGAAAGTAAAGTTCTCACTCACTGTAATTCTAAATTATTATTATTCCGTTCATTTTTACAGCTTAGAATAATTTTGAGCCATTTTAAACTGTGATTCAAAATCATAACGGATGAATTAATATAATAAAAGAAAATGTAACTCCTTAGTTTTTGAATTGGAAAATTATTTAGATAATTTACTTTCCAAAATATTTAAAAGACAAAAAACTTACTGTAACAAATATATTAAATGCTTTTTTAGTAGTAAATATTCTTTACTTTACATTTACTAGCTACTAAATATTCTTATTCATTCATGAATGTATATAATATTTGGCACCATTTTAAATAAATTTATTAACTAAATTTGTTTGAAAAGTCCCATCAAATTCCTAAAGGTAGTAACAAAACTAACTTTTCTCAAAGAAGAAAATATCATAAAATTTTAAGAATAATGTTAAAATATTTTTTTCTTTCGTAAGATATTTCTTACGAATATATATTTTTCTTTTATCTATATATTTTTCTATATATTTTTCTTTTTGTAAAATTATTTTTTTCGAAACAATTTTTAATTTTTTTAATAGCTTACTATTAAGTTTCGTCACGTAATTTCAAATTAATTATTTAATTTTAATAGTCTTATTATGATTCACATATGAGTTTTAAAAGGATTATTTTATAATCTCTACTTCATTTGTAGTTTTATAATTTTATATTTAAGCCTGCTAACAGTAACAATTTGATATGCTACGTTTGTCTAACTTTTCTCTAATTTAAAAACTCCTTTCAAGGAAAAAGTTTCGATAAGTCAAAGAAAGGTTTTACTTTTAGGAAATTAGGTATTTCGATTATTTGCGGTGTTATGACAAAAAACACTTATAATTATATAAATATATTTAAAACGTATATAAGAAAGATCCAATTATTATTCAAAAACATAACATGTGAACACATAACTTCTTAATTTATTCATATGTTAGGAAATCTTTATCTAAATGCAATTGTTAACGACTAGATATTTAATTTGAAAGAATTAAATAAAAATTTATCCAAATGAGTCATGAAAAGTTTACTATTTCATGTAAAATGATATTGTGTGTAAAGATATTGTGCAATTGGTTAACCAAAAATATACATAAATAATAATTTGAATTGTGAGTGATAAAAATTAATTGAAAACTGTAGTTTTTAGTAAAGCCTACTCTCCAACGGCTTTCGTCAAAAACTAGTAATTTTTCATAAAACTATAATTAGATGATTTATTTTTAAATTTTTTCGTTAATTGCTTTTTTTCCACTAAGTTTTAATTATTTCCAGTAAAAAACTTATTTTCTTTCATTTGTTCCTGCTTTTTAGTTTAAGATCCAATCTGTTTTTAGAAGAAAAAAGTTATTTTAAGTAGAACTGCT
The DNA here is from genome assembly GCF_043381705.1 of Parasteatoda tepidariorum. NCBI lineage: Eukaryota > Metazoa > Arthropoda > Arachnida > Araneae > Theridiidae > Parasteatoda > Parasteatoda tepidariorum. The sequence goes on along the minus strand of NC_092215.1, from coordinate 13,771,009 downwards.
TCGTATTGCAAGGATTTTTTTTTCAAAATTATAAACCATGCTTATTTTTGTAAAAAAAAAATTGCCTTGTTCTTTTTTAATTTTTAATGAAAGGTATATACTTTGATATTAATATCATATTCCAGCATTCAACTCGCTTTATTGATCAACTCCCATGATTGCTACGTAATACTTTTGTTTTTTTTGACGATAAACTGTTTGTTATATCAAAACTGCACATTCGTTAAATGAATGATCCTAAGTTTTTTTATTTACTTTTTCATTGTCATAAAACAGATTTGGTACAACAAGTTCCCCAATTCTATTGAAATACGATTTAAACGTAATCACTTCGATAAGCTCGGTTCATGACATTTTCTTTAAAATTTGTATTCAATTTCTACTATACTTAAACTATAAAACTTTGCTAACTATAAAACCATGTAAATCTCTTTTGCCAAAGCAATTATTTTGAAATGAAGCAAAAAGTTGATTGTTAATTATTGCTTTAAGCTTTTAAATAATTATTTTGTTCTCGTTGATTTATTTTATATGAATGCACATATTACTTGAAGAAAAACAAATATATTTATAAATTTACGTATTATAATTATAGAATATTTATAACTGTATGATTTATTTCAGATCTAATGTTAAATAATTGAAAATTCAAATTAAATATGGAAATTAAATTGAATTATCAGTACAAACATTACAATGTTCTTAAAAGATGAATTTCAGTTTAACCAACGTCTCAATGATAGGTTTCGGTTCTGTTATTCATACTTATTTTACATAAAACTATGATTCACTCAGCCAAAAAGGGCATGCATGGAATTAAAATTTAATTAGCATTTTATTTTTATTTTAACCATAGTTTCGATCAAGTGTTTTTCGAAAGAAGTCTTTGTCCGTATAAAAATTCAAATCACTCACATGCCAAAATCGTAAATACTTCCTCTTGAATACTTCTTAAGTACTACTACTTGTTAACGATCACCGTTTGAGAAACCCTGATTTTAGTCAAATAATAATTATAGTGTTATTTAATAATTTACAGCTGCAATGCAACCATGAAAAGTCTATAAGAAAATTACGTACAATTATAAGTTAGAAAAAGATAAATATTGTTTAATCTGACATTTTATGAAACTATAAATATGATAAAATTAATATTATATAAGTCGATTACATATCCTAATCATCAATATTTATAAATAAAAATTTTGCAAAAAATTGAAGAAAAACAAGTTTCAGAAACGTTTACAACATCAAATACTATTTTTACGCTAGAAGAGTCAAAGTAATTAGAAAAATCTCAAAATAAAATCATATAATGATGTATGAATCAATTTAAAAACGGATATCCTAATTAAACAGCTCCATATTGTTGAATTTGAATTTTTATTAATATTATAAGAAAGGAAGAACAGCAGGTTCCCCTTAATTTTAGAATAATAAATTGGTCAACAAGGTTTAAGAAGAATCTCAAAAAATCACGCTATTTTTTTAAAGTGTTTATTTTTCTTTAATTCAAGAAACAATAATTCAACTTAATTTTAAGTATTTCCCACTTGTAGTGTGTATTTATAATTTTAAAGTGTTTTATAGTGTTTTTTTCTGTCACAGATTTCAAAACCAGCATTTCATAAATAAATGAACAGTTAAAATTTAACATTTATATTTGTCTTACATAATTTTTATTCAAATATTATTCCCTAAATTTTATAGTTATCGATTAATCTTTAACTGAACAATAATTTTATGAAACTTATTGCTGAAATAAGAGAGTTAAAAAAGAACAAATCAATGTTTAGTACACAAATTATGGATTATTTATATGACTTGTTTTTTGTTCTATTAAACGGAAGGTTAAAAATCTAATTAATAAAAACAATGTAAAATATTTTTTAAATGTAAAATGTTTGCTGAAAAGTAGCTGTTTCGGTAAAATACAGAAAAAAGAAAAATAAATGAAAAAAAAATTTCTTTGGTTTAATAACTGCTCTTTAAAAGCTTTAATTAATAGTTAACAAACATATAAGAATGACATTAAAAGATATTGAATATTAAATAGCTTTATTTTAAATTAAAATTTTTATAACTCATTTCAGTTATGATTTTTTTTCAATAGTAATAATAATTATTTCAATGTATTTAGCTGTTACTTTAGATGCATAAGGGAAAAGATGTGATTTCTTCAATTAGCTAAACATTTTCAGAAGAAAAAACTCACAATAGGTTAGTTTAATATTTTTTCAATAGTAAGTTTCTTTTAAGAGAAGTGTGTGATTTGAAAATTGGACAAACAAATAAACAAAACTTTGATTGTTGAATTTATCTTACTAGTGCTTTCCTTATTAAAGTATGTGTTAGGAAAATAATATGTTTGAAGTGTTGTGACTTCTAGAAGTCCCCTTTCCCAAACTGTTTTTCGTGCTGTGCTAATATTGTACTACTTTCTAGTCATAGATATGCAATTGCTTTATGACTTACGATTGTTTTTCAGTATTAAGTTACATCAAACTTAGTGAAGGTTTACTCTAAGAAACAAATATGTGAATTAGCACTTAGCTGAGGGTATGGTGCTTTCAACAGATATAACCGTTAGAAAGTTGAAAATGGATACTAAATCCGTGACTTCATATTTTGGTATATCTTTTGCAAATGATTTACGAGGCTTTTGGCAAATTTAAATTTTTTAATTTTACCTTGATTTTAGAATTTTAGCTTGAAAGTTGTAACGTCTAAATATATTTCTTTCAACTTAGAAATGATTATTAGTATTTTTTTATGAAATAAGGAAGTCCCAACACCATTTTCACTCCTTCAACATTTTTCTCTTGCTCTAAATTTTTCTAAATTGTAGAAAACCTGGTTTACTCATTTTGAAAGAGTTATTGGTACATGTAATTTATATTTTTTAAAATTTTTTCTCTTCTCTCTTCGTTTATGAACAGTGCTTATTTACATTGTTTATCAACAAAGCGAGTCAATAAAGAAAGACATATTAATGAGCCAAGTAATATAATTACAAGATAGTATTTTGAATAATCCTCAGTTTAGTCTCGGCAGATTCCTCTTCATAGAAAACTACCAATACAAGGATATTTTTTTCAATGCTGCTTCTGAGAGGTATTTAAATTGTCTATTTAAAAAGAAATGTTAAAATATGTTAGTTAAATTTGCATCAGAAGCTAACCCTAAGTATCTAAGCCTAGACTGCCAGATTACAAAACAGTTAAACTAATTATTGTATATTATAAATCCGTTTCTAAAACTTAAAATTTCTGCAATCTTAATAAAGACAGGTTAATTTTTGTAAAACCTTGACATATTTAAATTAAGAGCTATTTCATTTTGTATTATTGTGTGTAACTCACTGTTAATTGTACTTTTAAAATGATGTTAATAACATAATCTATATATGTATGTAGTTTCGTTAGCTAAATAATCCTGGATACATTTGTCACTTCTTCGGTTGCTAACTGCGGCCAACAGAGAGTTATTAGGCCGCGAATAATGTTATTTCAACCCTTTTTACAACTTGAAATGGAGTAAAAAATTTCATTACAATACGTTATTGTTGAAATAATTCATGCGTGTTTCAAAAAAAAAAGTTATCTTGATATATTCTCAAGTAATGCAAATATCTCTGAATTTGACTATTAACTTTAAGCTTTGACTCTAATAACTGAACAAAATGTTTTCAATGGAAAACATGGAAAATATATGCTTAGTTATTATTGCGGATGAAAGGAAATGCATTTTAAAACATCTGTGCACGAGAATTTTGCCCGACTGCGAATTTTAAGGAACAGGGTTCGAGCAAGGAGAATGGCGAGTCAGAAATCACAAATTCTAAAAACCACTGGAAAAGGGAGAAAGAATAAATTGATTCGGAAGGGAAGTTTTTAAATTCTGAGAAAAAAGATGTTTTCTTTCTTTTCTGGATACATTTTTTCTTGTTTAATAAAAGCTCTTTGTAAGTTCAAAGCTGAGTTTTCATTAAGCTTGCTTAGAATTTTCTACAACGCACTCAACTATTCCAGAAAGACATTAAGAGCAAAATAATCCGCCTTTGAAGAAATAACTAACTGCAAGGCATCTTAATATCTTTTGTTAGCTGCCGATTAATCTGAAATAATTTTCAGAAGTAATTTCGAGTATAATATTGATATGCTCTAGTGTCTGTGTTCTTTTATTTACTATGTGGTGGATGATGAGTTTCGAAGGTATAAAACAAGAATCTGGGTTATTTCTCGTTTTGAAAACACACCCCGAAACTGATATTTTAATTGCCATTAAAGAAAAATGTTCTTAGTTTATCTTTTCAAATGTGATGCGCGCGTGGCTGGAAGATAATAATCAACTTTGAAATATTTTTATAACAATTTTCTTCTTCTTATACACGACATCTTTCCGCACTACAGCGTTCCGCACTACTTCTTTCCCGCACTGAAGTCTGCATTATTATGTATCATTGTGATCTTCTGCCAGTGTATTTTTATGCAATTTTGAATGTCAGTTATTTTTAGGACACCATATATTATCAAATCAAGTGTTCAGTGACATTCAAGTAAATTTCACTGTTCAAAATAGATCAGAAAATCAATTACTTTTGTTTCTTCATAACACTAAATTTGGTATTCAGCATCGGAGTTCAACATAAACTCCTATCGCTCCGAAAACCAAGTATGCATGTTTACAGTGAACAACATAATTCTGCCAAAATTGACAATTCTTATGAACAATTTAAACAAAGTTTTATGCTCTAATATAAACGTCTTTCGAGGCCATCTCATTAGTGCAAGCTCTTACTACTAGAAAGTCTGAAACATTCAATATGAAAGTATTTTAGGATAATATTGTCAAAAAATTGGCCTTTTCTTGAAAGCAAAATATGTTAAATTCGAAACAAACAAAAAGATCCTGGACTTTAAAAATTAATTTTTGAAAAACAAGAAGATGATACTAACTAGGTTTAGTATTCGATGGCAACTGAAATACAAGAACTGAAGAGAAGAAAATTGCTTAAAAGTTTTAATTTAACTTTTATATGATAGATTTGCAATAAAAAAATGTGTGATGAAGAAGTTAAACTATTCATTTTAAACAATTGTTATTGAGTGGGTTTGCGTATCATTTGATTATGTTTCTTAGAAAAATAACTAATATCTAAAAGAGCGATACAACTGAGGAATGCATTAAAAATATTTTTACACTGGAAAAAGAATGAAGACATCTTATGTAAAGCAAGTGATCTGCTTCATTAAGTATCATAATTTTTTTCCAACTTGACTAAAAAATTTTGAGAAATTCTACGAAATAAAAAAGAAACATAATAAGCGGTATTTAACAGTATCACATTTCAACAGCTCTCATAATATTTTATAAAAATTCAGTTCTAAAAAAAATGTTTTTCAGTAGTCTTGTTTTTAATAAAAATGAGATGATATCTCACTGTTTTTTGTTCTTAAATAATTATAAGTTACATATAAAGATAAGAGTTCTTTTAAAAAATATCCATATTTTGCTGTATTCTCAATGGGAAGTTTCATTGTCTGAAAAGGGAACGTGCTCGTTGATATTTCCATTGCATGCAACTTAAGTATTTCTTTTTGTCTTAAAATAGTCTCCACTTTTTTTTTAAATTTCTGCACTGCTGGAATTTTTATTCTAAAATCACGGTAAAATAACCGTCAACAGTCTGTCCATCCAGTTAACCGTAAAGCTCACGGTAAAGAGCCTTATGCTTTTCAAACCGTTTACAACCAGTACTGTTATACAATTATGAATACAAAATAACAAGTTTTTTAAAACCATTTACAAGTAGCATGGTTTCAAAACAGTAAAAAGGGAAATTTAACTGGACATTGGAGCTACGCTTTTTACATAAATTGGGGAATGTAGGACACTGAAAACTCTTCATGTGTTGAAGAGAAGGGAGAAAATATTCGGATGCCAACGCTGGGACTGGAACCCTCATTCTGTCGAACTTGAGACTGACAGATTAGCCCTTTCTGCTATAATATGAACCCAGATGCAAGGGACTAAGTGGCTTCATTAGGTGGGCTTAGTTGGTGCTATAAAATTCTGGTTGTTTAACCGTATAAGGGGAAAGCAGTTTTGAACGATTTTTCTCACAGTCAGAAGCTTGAATACCACCTAATTTATAGATATTCGACTGTTTTGTTTGAATATGGTAAAATAACAATTAAATTAATCAAATAACAATTAAATAAATTATTATATAACCACTTGTCCTGAGAAATTTCAAACAGAGCATATATTTCCCCATATAATCAGCAATGAAAGTGTCCATTTGTAATTTAGACAATGGTGCGTTTTGAAATTGGTTGGAAGTTGAGGACTTAGGGATTTTTTGTTGGAAAACTTTAATCGTTATATGTTCTAACAATATCAAAAGTAACGTTTATATTAATAGTTTTGTAACAAAAAGTCAATCTTATCACTTTGAGTTTGAAATAATTATACTTAATATCTTTAAACGTTTATTTCAATCACGTGCTCTGTTTTGATGAAATGCTTCTTCAAATACCAATTAATAAGAATACAATCTGGAATAGATTCAATTTGATTAGGGTCAGCATGATGTATGAGCGCATTGATCCTCTGCATGGATATTTTTGGATTTTAAGACTTGATTGACTAAGTTTAATTTTTATTATTAATACTAAACATTAAAGGACTTAATAAATATACATGAACCCCTATTCCTTTTTTTTAAAAAAAATTTTAAAAAATTTCAAGCACTTTTTTCTTTTCCCTTTATCTGAATATTCATGCATGACGCGGCGTATGCAGAGTTGAACATATAATTAAATATGCACCTCACCTCATCTATAATTTTGTGTTAAGCGTAACACTGTTAAATATCTGCTTACTTTATTTAGACATTAATTTATTAACATAAAATTATACATAATAAAGCTTTGAATAACATATATATGACTATTATGATTTTTCAAATCACATGACTTCAAAATATAGAATTTTTTTTTACATGGAAGCAAATAATTGCTGAGGTTTATTACACCAAATAACTATGATCAGGTTGAGGTTTAATAAACCAATGTTGAGGTTTATTAAACCAAATAACTATTCTTAGTCAACAAAACTCTTGTCAAGCTAGTCAGAAGCTTGGGCGATGACACAACTGGAGGAAAATCCTCACACTATTTGAGAGAACGATTTTGCGGAGTACTTGAAAACAATAATTGGGGAAGGAGATTTAACTTTAAGCTACGCAAGATTTATAAACAACCCGATATTATTAAATACAAAAAAATAAATATAATGAATTGGATGGCCCACGTGACTCGGATGAGAGATTGCAATATAATAAAAAAGATGCTGCTTTTTAAGCCCACTGGAACAAGAAAGCGGGGAAGGCCGCGGTTGAGATGGGCTGACTCCGTGGAGTTTGATTTTCTTGCAATTAATGAAAAGAATTGGAGATCAAAGATAAATCGGAACTCAGTGTGGAGAAATCTTCAGAGGAAGGCATTAACCCATATTGGCCTGTCTGGAAAACTATGATGATGATAAACTATGATCAGGTTCAATAGAATGCTAGTTTACATCCTCACCAATTCTCACATCTATTAAATAAGCTAACAAGCTTTTTCTTTCATCAAAATTTTTGGCTGCATCAAAGCTTATCTAACATTAATTGATTGGTATGTTTGAATTTGTAAATTGTTGTTTTAGTGTTTGACTAAATGTTTAGTATTAATATCGTTATCCGTAAATACATCACGTGGCTTATTTTAAAAGTTAGTTAGAGGTAAAGAGTTTTCTTTAAATATTTTAATTAAATCAGATTAGTTTTGTTTAAATATGTAAATTCCTTAAATATTTAATAAAACCTACTTTTATCGGGATATGCTTTATTTAAAACTGTGGAAAATATGAATATAATGGAGTTTTAGAATTGGTAGATAAAACTAGCTTTAAAAAATATACATATAATTATAATAATAACTCTAACAGAAACTAAAACGCGCTGATAGTATTAAAAACATATAAGCTGGTATATCATTCCTTACGTTAATTGTTAATCTAAAACTCTTTAATTATTTGCTGTGATTAATTATAGCTATTAATTTATTGAAAGGAAACCCTTTGGAAACTGAAAATTATGCTAACAATTAGAGGAAGTAACCTTTAATTGTTCAGTTGTTGGGCATTAACTCATAATTAAATAAATATATAAAGACTAGTCTTCTTGATAGCAGCGTTTTGACATTCCTAGACTAGGAAAAGAACATTCTTCACCTTCCTCACTCTGTTATTTATTTCAGAATTAAATGATTCCCGTTTTTCTAATTTTAAACACACTATTTATCACTGTCTTTAATTCAAATCATTTTGCAGGAAATTGTTTTGGTCTGTTTTAAATGTAAAACAGTATGCAACCGTATTTCCGAAAGAATTCCTTGAAACAACCCAATGGAGCTTATTTTAACTGTACATTTCTAGAATGTATTTTTTAAAGCCTAAGTTGTTCAATATTTTAGATAAAGAGCATCTTAGAGATTGCATATTGAGAAAAATTTAAAGAGAAGGGTATAAGTTGAAAATATCGATGGTAAATAAGGATATTTATTGTTGTCTTCCTACAAAACTTGGTATCAACACGCTTAATTCATAAAAATTTAATCATGTTACTTAAAAAAAATGTTCTTTTCTTCAAACCAATTTGTTTACGACTTTAAAATAGAAAATATGCCGCAAATTAAACATTTATTTAAAAAACCGAGCTTTGAAAAGTTATTTTTTCTTCTTTTAAATTCAAAACCTAGGATTAAAATAGAATATGCCATAGGCTTACCTGCTATTTTTTTAGTTTCAATTCTAGTTTCAGTTTTGCAGGGGGGTGGCATGACCATTGCAGAGGTCATTTCTCGTGGGGGCACGGGACGTCCGTACTGCAAGAGCACGTGATCCCAGAGAATCGGCGGGCCTGCCACGTTTATTTCGTTGGCTTTCACTCCAACATGCGAGGATACAAGAGTAGCCAGCTTTTCTAGTTCTGCTCTTTCGACTCACTGATGGGCTTCAATTCTGCTTCTATCGACTGCGACTCTCTCCTCTTCTGATTGGATAAAAATCCTCCATTCGCCGACCACGACGCGCGCTGCCCAGAACACGTGCTCTCTCATCAAGACACATATTTTCTATCGAGCACGTGGTTTCTCATAGTTCGCTTCTATCAGATTATTGTTTGCGACAGGTACGTTTATTTTTTCAGTTACAAAATTATATTACTGAAATATATATATATATATATATATAGTAGAGTCCCGATTATCCGAGCCCCGGTTATCCGAGTTTCCGCTTTAACCGAGCTATAAAATATTTCAAGGATTTTTTTTGTTCTAGTTTATTTTTAAAAAAACCGCTGAAAAATAAATCTGAATTTTATCTTCCAGACACTCAGAAAAATAAAATCCAACAACTTGGTCTGATGAAATCATCGTTAATATCGTCAATAATGATAATGAATCTAGCGAAGATGATGAAGACAGTGATTATTAAAATCAACATATAAAAATCTCTCATACAGATGGACTAAAAGCTATCGAATGTACTATTAAATATATAGAACAACAAAAAGAGGCGACACCAGCCTTCCTGTTATCCTTAAAAAAGGCGAAACATTACTACAGAAAAGCGCCAAAGTTACGTAGAACGAAAAACGATTAAGGACTTTTTTTAAGTAAAAACTATTTAATTCTCGTAAAGTATGCTTTTTGAATGTTTTTAAGTAAACTTTTTAATTATAATATGAATTGTATGTGGTATACTCGTATACATTTTGTATTCCTTAAATATATTACATATATACCTTCTCTTTTTCTTTCCGTTTTTATACTCTTCGCTTTTACCGAGTTTTTCAGTTATCCGAGTTTGTTGCGGTCCCCATTAACTCGGATAATCGGGACTCTACTGATATATATATATATATATACATATTTCTGTAAATACTTTTCTTAATTTATTATTCAAAACAAAACGCTTTCTCTCACTTTTTATTTTGGTTCAAGTATGCATTAATTATAAGTAGGACATTTTTCCATTTGATCTTTGTAGGAATCGCGACCTATTTAATAAATCAATTACAATTAATAAGATTTCCCTTATTCCCTAAAACGAGACATTTAACGGATTTTCCCAAACCTTTAAGGAACAGCACGACGATTTTGTCTCACTCTCTCTCTCTTCTCATCATCACATAATGCTTAAATAAAATAAATTTGCTCTTTTTAAAATCCTGTGCCTGTTTGTTCTGCTCTCATGACTGCCATCCTTATATATATTTAGTGACATCAATAGTAACAAGAGGCATAAAAATATAGGCATTTATTTAAAAAAAATAAACTACAGATTTTACAAAAAAAAAATCGAATCTAAATTAAAAATAGCACAAATGATTAAAAACCTGAACTTTGGATAAAACAGATTCTCTAAATATTTTTTGGCTTCTAAAATTATTTGATTCTCTAAGAATTTTGTGATTCGCTAAATTTTTTTGACCTATATATTATTTTTCCATGTCCTTTCAATTTATAAAATTGTAAGCATCCCATTTAAACTTCATAGCCTATTTAATCTTAATGATATAATAGATGAAGAAAAATGGAAATATATTGTTTAAATAAATATAAACNGCGCCAAAGTTACGTAGAACGAAAAACGATTATGTTTTGACCTATATAAATCCTTTCAATTTATAAAATTTAAGCATCCCATTTAAACTTCATAGCCTATTTAATCTTAATGATATAATAGATGAAGAAAAATGGAAATATCTTGTTTAAATAAATATAAACAACAATTATATTCTATTTGATAATTATCGGTTTCAACAAATTATTTGAGTCCATATGGACAATTATTTTAGCATTATAGTTTAAATATCTTTTTTTTTTAATCCAAGAATGTTTCTTTCTCTATTCGTTAGGACATTTGATAATTTTAATCTACCTTTAAAATTGTTCTTTTTCAGGTTTATTGATGATATTTTAGTTACGATATTTTATTTTTCCATGTCAATTAATGCTTAATAGAACAAGCATTTCACATTTTTAGCTAAATTTCTAGATTTTAAATATAATTTAAGTGAAGATAGACAAAATTTCTTGAAACTTTTTGACAAAAGGCTTGAAAGCGATTTTCCGATAAAAAGTGTAGTGATTTTTAATTGCATTTTAGCCAATAAATTGTTACGCAATATAATAACTATTCTTAAATTTTACAGGAAATATTCTAATAATTAGGAATTTGTATAAGTGATTGATGAAATTAAAACATATTTAAATATCAGCAATTTTTCTTCTTCATTTTTTCAACTTTATTTTGACGAAATTATTAATAATTTAGGACATAAATTTAGTTAATTTTTTAAAGATAATATTAGATCTGATTTTATTTTAAGGTAAAAAAGAATCCTATTATAAAAAACTATTTTGAATGTCACTGGTCGGACTAGTTTGAACTTTTTATTACCGAATTAAACAAAATTTTATTTTTGTAACCTAAATTGAAATTTATTTTTCCAGTGTTTCCTGTTTTTCATCTTTATTCATTAAATGTATGAATAGGCAGACACCATCGATCACTGCATGTAGGATGACACCGATGTAATTTTTGTAGAATTTATTGCTATGAAAGATTGTATGATAGATTGATTCGGTTAAAAATGGTTAAATTTGATAAAACTATTCGTGATGCTTTTAATTTTGGTTGATGATTTAATCAGATAACAGCAAATTAATTTTAGCTTTTTTTTCATAAATAGCAGAATTCAACTGCATTTTGTAATTGTGCTAACGTTTTTACGTTCCTTTTTCTTTTCATTCTTTTCAAATCTTCATTGTTTTTAAAAATTGATTTCTGTTTATGTTTTTCAAGTGCATGGTTTTGAAATAACTCGTAGAGGATTACATCCTGACTAAAACCTCTACTTTTTCAGTTTTCAGTTTTTTTTAAATTTTTGTTTATTTAAAAAAAATTTTTTTCGTTTTTTTATGACTCCACGCAGATGAAATCCCAACAATGTTTAAAAGCAGTTATCTTAAATTAATCAATGTGCAATTTTTCAGAAACTTAAAAGCTGTATTAAAGTTTGTATAAAACTCAAGTAAAGAATATCAAAAGAATTTATTTTTACTTAAAATAAATTTATTTTTTCCCATACAATAATTGTAATGAGTCCGTCAATGCTTTGTTAGAGTCATGTTTGTCTTTATCCAAATTTTAATTTTCGTTGAGATTAGCATACAGTATATGGCTACATTTGTAGATTTTATAGTTTATATTTTCTTTTAAACATATCAATTTCCTAATAAACATCATAGGCTCATAGGTAATGTAAATGATTCAGCCTAGTTGGAAAGAAACTATAAGATTTAAAAAGGCAAACTATAATGGTTCTATTTAAATTTTTTTTTAAAATATTACATTATCTTTATATGTATTTTGAATAATTTTGAATAAGATTTTATTACGTTTTAAATTAAACTTAATTTATAATATTTTCATATTTTGCCTTAAATTCTCTACCTATAATCTTTGTAATCTTTGCTGATTCATTTAATTCAGAAAATATTCAGTTTTATCTATCCTAACAATTTAATATTTAAAAAAAATTTGCATTTATAATATAGTAATCTCTCTGTATATATAT
>NC_092215.1:13755786-13757566 GCF_043381705.1 Parasteatoda tepidariorum | reverse complement strand
GTATCATTTACTTCACATTTTTGGAGCCAATGAAACTGTTCAAAGTTTTTGTTGTTAATATATTTCTGACATAACTCAATAAGGGTAATGAAGCCATATATCTTCGCTTTTGCATCAACAAGGTTTTATTTGTTCCTTGAAGATTCTTATTTAATATATTCAGTTTTTCAAAGATATTGACTAAATAACTCACAAATGCTTTACCATCGACTGTAAACAGATACTTCATTTCAGGTTTGTCACTTAAAAAATCCCTCAGTCACATAATATTTATTGACCGCAATTATTTAAGAATTTGCTTTTTTCTTTCGATTCTGTCACCGAAATCTCGCATTGCATTTAAATGGCCCAGAGCAAAAGGTTTAAACTCATGTCGAGTCCATTTTAGAATTGCCCCCCTTTGCAATTAAATTGCCCCCCGGTGGGGCGTGGGCCCCACGTTGGGAAACACTGATCTATAGACTATGAGTACATTACCTATAGTCTATGAGTACCTGATCTATGGACTATGAGCACATTACCAATAGTCTAAGAGTACATAAGCTATAGTCTATGAGTACTAGCATTAGTAACCGGAAATTTCTGATATGAAAAGCTAATTTGTATTACAAATTAGGGGAGTAAATGAATGTCTTTAATTCTATTAGAGCTTCTTTCGCTTCTAGTAAATAGGAAAACATTTATTTACATTTTGAAGCACTGCAGACTTATCCAAGTATATAAATTTGAGAGCTTTGCAAACGGAAAAGAAAGAAATGAACGCCAATGCAACTGATTCTAATGTAAAACGAATCCCGTTTTCCCCCATCATCGACCGTTTTCGTTCCCCGCTATGCTTATCCCTTTTCGATAATTCTATGGCCATGAATTTGATTTGGAGGGAGGAGAATAAAAGATTATATTAACCGTCTGTGGCAAACGGTTAGTCTGCGAACACTAAAATACTTTAAAACATTACCACTAATACGTTGGTCTCTGACAACATTGTTTGCGGCATATGTATTTAAAGTGAAAATTGGACAGATTAAATATCATCCATGGACAGTGTTCTAGCTATCAGTTAATGGCAGGGTTGTACAAAACTTATGCACTAACTCATCAGAAAAGAATAGCGTCACACATTTTTTTAAAAATATATTTCAGAGAATTGTTTAGTAAACTTCTCTCGAATAATTTTTGCAGACGTTTTCGGTTTATTGGAAAAATAGCAACTGGTGAACTCAAGTAAATGGATTAAGATAATTTAAAAGTAAATTTCTCTTTTATAATTATTAGTTCAGTATAATTATTAGTATCAGGGTAATTGCATTGATAATTAAAACTCATCATGTTAAAATGTCATTCAATCAAATATGGAATTATCTCAGAAGTTAAGTTCTTTGCAAACTTTTTTTTTTGGAAAAAAATATTATGTTTATAAGATGTTCATAAGGAAAACATCAGACCCTGATATTCTAAGGTAAAGATATGATTTAAAGAATGTATCAAATGTATAAAGATCATCAAAGATAGATCAAATATGTAAAAAAAAAAAAGAAAGAAAAAAAAACGATTTTCTGAAAAAAGTTACCTCCCACCCCCAAAAGAAACAAATCGTACATGACCGCTTATGTTGATTCCACTGAAATACCAACAGTTCCTGTATCTTACTACCCATGTATGGCATGTAGAAGCACTAAAACAGAAGAATATTTTTCTAAGGTGAAAAAGTCTTCCTCAAAAATATAGAAGGTATAGAAGAGCTATTTTATTTGTTTAATAGTATGATCCTATATATATA
>NC_092215.1:13703866-13755553 GCF_043381705.1 Parasteatoda tepidariorum | reverse complement strand
ATATATATATATATAAAGAAACTGATAATTATATCATTCCAAATCTATGCATACGTATACATACTATTTATGCATACAACTGAAATTGAATTAATTATTGAAAGAATAAACTAAAATTAAGAAAAACACATGCATAACTACACTCAATAAGAAGCATAATATTTATAAAACTTAACATTCGTTAAATATAATATTTTAGTCAAATCTTTCTAAATTAAGTGTAAATTATTAGATGATTTAAAAAAAAAAGAAATATCGTAGTTTAGAATAAAAAAAAGAAAACAAAAATTGAATCAAAGTTGCGAATTAATTAATAATATAATTTTAAATTTTCTCGGCTTCTACATAATAAAAATAATTAGAACTTGAGATTTCACACTATAAAAAATGTAAATTAATATGGAAATAAGAATCTATGGCTCATAATTCAAACTTTTTTCGTACATTAATAAATTGAAAAGTAAAGATATATTAAATAATTCTGAAAAATTATTCCTTCCATTAAATTATTTTTTATGAAATTTTAGTAGTGTATGCATTTTTTTTAAATTGCGCAATTAGTTTCAAAGATATGACCAAAAACGCAAAAAGTGAAATTAACATCAATGTAACCAATCATTTACTTGTTATTCAGTCCACAATTTCCAGATTGCGGCTGTTCCTCATATTTTAAAGGTCAGAATATGCAAAACAAAATATATGTACATTCAGAAAAAGTTCGTTGTTGCGCCTATTTTAGTAACTTAATTATATCTTAGCTCTAATTAATTAGCATTTTGTGGTTTTCCATTGGAACCAATAAGTTTGATACTTAGTTCGCGAAAATCCGATCATTAGAATGAAAGTTATTCCGAGTGAAACATTTATTTTTTCACAACCTACTTCTATCATTAAACGATTTAAAAATTAGAAAAAAAGAAAAAGAAATGATGGAAAAAAAGTGACCGATTTTTTACTAAATTTAAGTCACCACTTTTTTTAAAAAAAAATTCCGCATGGCGGGTGGTTATTTTCAGGTCCATAAAGGTATAAGTTGGGAATATTTAGTGCATGCATATGACAAAAATATCAATATAATTTCGAATTTGTTGCTGTTAGCGTTTCCTCCTCTAGCGAAGTGTCCTGTAATAGAACATCGAAGGTGTGGTTGTAATTTCTATAAAATTGCAATACAGCATTCAAAATTTAATAATTTAAGTTTGTTCTTATTTTTCAAATCCTTTTCTTCAATACAGTACTAAATAATCTTACTAAAAAGAAGATCACTTCGAACATGCGTTGTTCCAATAATGAAAATTGAATTTAATTTTGCTCTGAAATGCCTTCAATAGTAAGAAACTCTTGTTAGAGAATATGTTAATGCTAGCTTTCTTCATTAGCATTTTTGTGGCGACAATCCAATTACCCTTTATTAATAATGTCTCACGCCGAAAGGCCGTAACAGTGTTTGATAACGTCACGCAAATTTAAAATTAATATCCTAAACTTGTGAAACTCTTATTGATCATTTTATACCCATGACGGTTTTCCAGAATGGGCCTATCTTTCATAATACGGATAAAAGTTCAGAAATCTTGATGATAATTCGACATTTTATTATTTTTTTATGTAATAGACGAATTGCATTTGAATGACGTTTATAATTTGAAATGCATATAATTCGTGTGTCAAAAGGATCTTCAAATATTTTTTAACAGTTGGAGTAGTTTATAATGTCACATAGTGTATATGTTCCAGAAAAATTGAAATATATGTCATTATATGCATGTAAAGTATAAAGTATACAAGTATACAGTATTGAAATGCATATTATTCGTATGTCAAAAAGATCTTCAATTATTTTTTAACAGTTTTTGTTTAACAGTTGGAGTAGTTTATAATGTCACATAGTGTATATGTTCCAGAAAAAGTAAAATATATGTCATTATATGCATGCAAAGTATAAAGTATACAATGATTAAAGAATCCTCACATTGTTCAGGTTATTGCAAGAAATGCTAAATAAAAAATGGGCAATCTATGAAATATTATTATCTCAAATTTCAATGAGCATGGTTATGACTTCATTTTAATTGAAATTTCTCCGGGCAGTAGGTAGGCTTGCGTTTTATTTTGTCTTCTTTAATAAGAAAGGAATGTATATTCAAGAATCACTATTAATAACAACTGAATTAACTGGGATAATAACCGGACCGCCCATTGCTCTGTATATACTTGTAAAATTCCCTACATACCTCGATATTCCCTACACTGATACTTTAATGATAAATGGTCATTCTCTAGTACATTTTTTGCCCAGAATTCCTAATAATATTATTTTTCTTTCGTCATCAACTCAGTAATATATCATCGATTAAAAAAAGAAAAACGAAGAAAAAAGTAATGCACAGTTTCTTTCTCTGTTATGCTCGCCAAAAAAATATCACATATTGTCCAAAATGGATTTGGCATTTTGTACTGTTCTTAAGCATTGTATTCAATACCTAAATAAATATAAGTATAAAATAATTCTGTATCATATTACTAAAAGCAATAGGCATTTTATTAAAATTCGGTACTTCAAAAATTGCTGGTCTCATATTTCTATATTTGAATAGGGTAGTGCTGTAAGATGTAGATAAAAACGCTTGTAAATTAAATTCTAATGATTAATTTTTCTCACAGTTACTTATCCTCGCTTAAAAAATCTTACTGATTTAAATACAGATTTTTGAAAAAGGACTTGCAAATTGACCCAAATTCAGCAACTTATTTTTTTAGTTCATGGTAACTAAAACTACCGTATTTAAATTAACACATTTATAATTATATGAAAGGCAACAGGCGTTTTTAAGAAACAAAGGATTCAATTGCGCTGCAAAAAAATGAATTAACTAGTAGAACAAGAAAATTTGTAGCATTTGAAGTTTCTAGGAATGGAAAGATACAAGCAAACTTTTATATTCTTCATAAAATTTCAGACATTTCTTAAAACTATATTTTTGTTTCATGGTTAAATTATATTTTTAATTATTGTGCCAATCAAAATTCAGCATTATACTAATTTTTTTATGTAAACTTTGAGAGTTTCACGTCCTTTTAACTCTTTCGTCACTACACATGTTTTGCATATTGATAGAATTAATTTCATTAAAAATGACTCATGTTGCTTAGTTGCTTTTTTGATTAGTGCCTCGTGGAATTCCTCTTTGTTCTTTCAATAGGGAAATAACTAACTGTTTGTTATCTTTCGTAATCATATCTATGAAGAAATTGAGAGAAATAAAATTAATAAGGAAGATTAAACGCAGTCAATTAAATTAAGATATTTTTCCATTGGATGTACAAATTAGTTTTGTCCGTTTTCTGGCGGTTATGAATGTTTCATAGTGACAGCTGATTTCGGTGGTTTCAGAGAGGTTAGACATCTGTCAGTATTATTCAGTTTATAACGCTTTGAATTTCATACAAAAACCCTGTTTTTTACTTTGTTGAACATGTCAAATTTTGTGGTAGCTAAGCACCATTTGCGGGAGGTTTTATGTTTCTGCTTTAATTGAAAGAAAAGTGCAGCTGAAGCGCATCGAATGCTTGTAGAAGATTATGATTGCAATGCTTCGAATGAAAAATCATGTAAGGAATGGTTTTGACGTTTCAAGAATGGTGAATGATGAATGGTGAATAGTGTTGTACACTATGAGCTGCTATAAACTGGTGATTCCCATTACGGGCGATCGGTATGGGCTGCATTAAGAGGTAAAAGGGCCAGAATACGAGCAAAGACATGATCAAGTTATTCTTCTGGATGATAACGGTCGACCTCATGTCGCAAAAATCGTAAAACATTATTTGGGAACGCTCAAGGGGAATATTTTACTGCACCCGCTGTATTCGCCGGACATTGCTCCTTTTGATTACTGGTTGTTCCGACGGATGCAGCATGATTTGACAAGCCACCGGTTCACTTCCTTCCCAGAAATCGAAAATTGGCTCCTAACTTGGATTGCCTCAAAGGACGAGACATTTTTTCGAGAGGGAATTCGAAAATTGTCTGAGAAGTGGGACAAAGTAGTAGCCAGCGATGGACAATACTTTGATTAATCAGTTCATTCATTTTGTTCTGAAATAAATGCATTTTTGACCACAAACGAAAACGGACCGAACTAATTTGTACACCAAATAAAAAAGCAGAAAATACAAAACTTCGCAACATACAGTTACTTTTACGTAGTTGTTCATGGGGAAAAAAGTCGGTAAATATTCATAATGATGAAAAGGAAAAAACAAATTTCTCTAAATCAAAAAATTTTAATTGCCATTTTTAAATTTTTTTGAATGGGAATTTTAATGGACAAGCTACAGACAAATACAACTATGAATTCAAATATTAAGTGCAGTATCAAGAGACGTTTTGAAATTGAGCGAGAAATAGAGGATAGCCAAAGGGGAAGCCAATAAGTTAATTTTATATATATTGGCATAAAAATTATACACCAAAAAGGTCAGTATAGTTTAAAACGAAAAAGTAAAACATTTAATAATTAAAGAAATAAACATTGAAGAAATAAAACTAAGTAATTTTATTAAAAGTAAAACTTTTAATAAAAGATAAAAGGAAAACTTAACTTTATGACGAAATTCAATTGTTTAAAAGTTATTGAGAAATGAAAAGAAAAAGAATATTTACATTTGTTTTGAGTGAAAATGAATAAAAATTATTTAGTTGTATTATTCATTTAGAAGAAAGATTAAGAATGATTAAAATTGATTATAACTCTAGAAAATAAAGAAAAACAAAAAGCTAGTAAATAAGTAATGCACATAAAGGCATAAAACGTGTAATTTTGATAACTATAATTTGTACATCAGACACAATTATTTTGGCTTATAAAATTCCCACATTCTGAAAAGTAACACGATTTCTTATCTGCGTGTTTTATTTATATTTTAATACTGTTTTAATCCTCTCATTTAATTGTTATACTTTTAATAACACATATAAACAAATATTATTTTTAACCGTGAGGTAATGAAATTAAATTTATTTTTTGTATGGTAAAACAATTTAAGAATACAATTGAACTGTGTGGCTCAATTGTAAAACCAAGCATCATTTTATCTTTTGAAAAGGCATTGTTTTCTTTTTAAGTTCTAAATAAACTTTTCCATCAATTAAATACCGGAGACTATGCTGAATTCAATAAAATTTATGTTTTGTATGTGAAAAAAGTTTTGAGATTTTTTTCTTTTTTTTTTCCTTGTAACTTGGAAGTGGTATAATTTAGAGTTAATCAAATTAAGAAGATAACTAATCAAAAAAGAAGAAGAAAAAAAGTTATTTTAGTCTCGGATTTCGTTTTTTCTTTTAAATTTATTTATCAAACCGTACAGCAGTTATTGACGGGCACTACTTGATTTTTTCATAACAATATTTATTCTTCATCATTTCATATTTTAGTAACAGATTACACAGAGTGGATTAAATAAAAATGGCCGGCCCTGAGGAGTAGAAACGATTGGATGTGGATGCATATATGTAATCGTAATGCTGACCAGGGTTTCAAGAGATGAATGGGGGTCATTTTCACCATCTGGTATAAGCTGGTAAACGAACTATTTCCTTTCCTTTGCTGTATTACTTTATAACCTGAAACTCTGCTCTCCAAGAGACTTTTATCAACCCCACTCTGGATTATGCAATATAAATTTTGAGTCTTATAATTCGAGATTTTCAAGTCAGTTTTAAAATTAGTCGTCGTTTTCAGAAGTATGTTTTACTGAATCTATGATTTTAATTTTTTAAATACAATTCTATCAAATTTTAACATTTTTGCCTATTTGCTACCTTAAAAACCTAGCACATACGATAAAATTAGCGAAATTTACATTTTGGTTTTGTTGTCCAAATAAAAAGGAAGTTCCTAGACAGTCCAAATAATAATAAAAAAAATTTAGTAGCCCACTCTTTTTACAATCCCTTATTTCATCTTATTGTGTTTTAAAACACACTATATTAAAGCTTCTTAAATCAAAGAATTCAGATTCTTATCTCATTTTGGCTTAGTTCTGTAGAAAATCGGCAATTCTTGAAGATGTTATGCTCTGCAACTGAGCGAAACAATTTACATAGTGCCGCAAAAATAAAATAAATAAATAAAGAAATAAAAAATAGCACAAAGTTATTGCTTCATAAAATAGAAGTTAACTAATTTCTTTTTATTTTATGTGTCTTTTTGCTTAAAATAAGATATAAAGTATTTCATAATACATCTCTTTTTGGCTTTCTTAAATTTTCAATCAAAAGATTTGCTATTTTAGAGTTGTTTAAGCAGGGAAAACGTAAGTGTAAAATCGTTCTCTGTACACAATGGTTGCACACAAATTCTCTAAAGCAATTATTTGCTTAAAGACTTGCTGAAAATTTCAGTAAGCGCTTGTGACTCTGCATTGTTGCAAAAGGAGAGCACTTTGAAAATAATCAAATTTATTTATCATTAAAAGTCTTTTCCTATTATTATTTGTTGTATTTCGCAAATTTATTTATTTTTAATATATTTATTTAGTTGTCTTTAAAATTGTTCATCCATTTCTTTTTTGCAGTAGCCTGCAAAGAATAAATTATAAGTTGGTTTTTTATTATCTTCAAATAATGCAATTTTGGAAAGTTCAAGAATCAATATAATTTGTATGTTAAATAAGTAATTAAAAAAAATTAAAAACATGAATAAATTTTAAAAATATTTAATACACCTTACTTAAGAATAAAAAAATTCCTTTGAATGAAACTTAAAAATAATGCGGTTTTTAGCTGTTATATATTCTTAGTAAAGAAGAACATCTAGTAATTAAATATACTGAGCATCATTGTTTACTAGGAAGTGTTTGGGTAAATTGTAGAAGTAGTTTTCACTTTACCTTTCCATTTTTTCATTTATTTATTTTTTTAACATTTTTTTCCTGACTTCGTATAATAATATAGGTTTGCAACCGAAGTTTCAAACAAATTGCTCTGTTTTTTTTCTTCTTCTAAAGGTGAATAAAAAATTACTGGGTAATTTTCTTGCTCATAATTTCCTTCTTTTCATTTTCTTTTAACCACAAGTTTCTTTAGCTTATTAAATACTGTTTTCTTCTTTTGGCTAGAAGGAATAGTTGAACTTTTTTTAGCCTTTTACATTTAGCTAAGATTGAAAAAAGGAATTTATTTTTATAAATGAAAAGGTAAATCGAGCAAGATAGCAATTAATAAGGATAACACTAAGAAGATATTTTAAGTTTTAATTTCGTTTATTTTAAAATTGAAAACTTAATTCCACTGTTATCCCTTAAATACTTCTATATGAGCATAATATATCAGAGCTGATTTTATATGCATAGTAGAGGCTTTTTCATGCTAATAAGAAAAACTTTGTTCTTAAAATGTTTTTTTTAATGCACTAATGAATCTCCCATGTTTGCTATGTCATGTTTGATTACCTTATTTTAGTTTTAAAAAAAAACCATTACTATTTTTAATATACGTGATAGTCATTTATATGATATTTTAACTAGGAACATTAAATATTAATGTGAGTCAAACGAAAAATGAGTTACAAACTCTAATATATTAATGCAAATATAATGTTATTATAACGTATACATGAAATATTCATATTAAGATTTTTATTAAAATATCTGATAAGGAATCTGATAAAGTGTAATGTCATTAGAAGGTTGGGTCATTTAAGACATCCAGATTGAGATTTGCGGTTCTGAAAAATTTAGGTATTTGCAAAATGTCATTGAAATTTTAATATGCAAATATTCAGTATTTTCTAATGTGTTCGTCATTATTTAGAGTTTATTTATCTGTTTATGATCTTACATGTATGTTTGATATTATTCTTAAAGCGCAGTCTACTACATGTTCGTTCTTAGGTTAATTAAAATATTACTCATGAGACTGAATTTGCTCAATTTTGTTGTAATGAGCTATCACAATGACTATTTACAATAAACCTTCACTTTTTCAGAATTATATTATATTGCCTGAAATTGTACAGGTTGTGTTTGAGCAATGAGCCTAAAGTTATGTGGGCTCATAGCAGCAAGTATAAAAAATTTAGAAATTTGTGCAGTTTGAGTTCAGTAGTAGGTTATAAACCTACTTCTGTAACTACAACCTACTACCTCGTAGTAGGTTGTGTCAAAACCTACTACAAATATATCCTTATTTCAATCGAAAAATATGTAGAAGCTTCAAACACTTGGTCTAAGATAAATGCTCGCAGATTTCCAAACTATCTACTCGCTCGCAGATTTCCAAAGCATCTCAATTTAAAAAAAATTGAAACTTTAAAAAAAATTCCATGTTGCTTCATTAAAATTCTATATTTACCTATTTATTCATTTGTTCCTTCAACAAAAAAATTCTATCATCAGTACTATCGTTTCAAAAAAAATGTTTGTCTTTAATTGCTTTCGCTTTAATTCAGTTATTCTGTTATGATTAACCGAAGGAACAACATTGTCATAACTTTGTTTAATTCAATTACTGGATTAATTACTTCAATATTTATTGAAGTAATTAATCCAGTTGTGGAAACATTTTATATTTTTTTAACATTCGAGAAAAAAAAATTTATCTTTCAAATGGTAACAAAAGTTTCAAGTAAGTAAATGTAATATTAAATTAAGAGATTTACATTAGGTAGGTTATGTGGCGTGTTAAAGTTACGGAAGCTAACGTTTAAAATATCGAAAGAATTTGGCGCATGTTAGCAAATTAGCGGTTTTTTATCATCGACTTTAAAGTAATAGACGATGTTTCTCATAATATTTCTTATATATGCAAATTGATATAATTGATTACATTAAGTTTGATATTTATATTTTAAGAATGTACATCGTCTTCAAAGAATTTGATTTATATCTTGAATTACGATTATATTTAAGTCTTGATGTAATAACGCTCAATCGTATTCATCAGCGTGTTATTTTAAAACTGTGTTTCCCCATTTATATGAACATTTTATTCTCTGCTTTTTCATTTATTTCGAAGAAAGAGGATAATTAAGTTGACAGAAATAATTGAAACCACACTTCTCATTTTTTTTTGCTTGCATCAGGTTTCAAATTAGGGATTCATTACACTTCAAGTAAAAGTAATAAAATTACGAAATATGCTCTTTTAAAAGAAAATAACTGTCAACTTTGATGCCTTTTCAATGGTAATTTTAACGAGGTATGAGCCATAAGTAATTTTTAAAACTTATATGATAAGCCCTATTATATGACTCCTTACTTTTTACATTATGGTTAAATTCGCAATGAGATTTAACAAATTTTATCTAATTAATTAAAAGTTTTACCATTCAGCAATTTTTAACATAATGTATCCCTTTCATTGCGGCCATCTATTATTTTAAAATTAATTTTAATTGAAAAAAGACTCTACATTGATATTTTGACCAATTCCACAGTATCTGTATAATGTCTTTGTGCCACTGTATAATATGCGATACTATTGATAATATGAGATATTATTGATAATTAGCGATAATATTATGTATAACGGCAGATATATGCCTCACAAGGCAAGTTTGCAACTTTTTGTCACAATTTTTTTACCACTCATTTTTAATGAAGCAAATGAGTATTGCTGTTACCTGATTGAAAATTTCATTCGCTTCTATAATACATAAATGGAAAATAATATTTTGCATATTTCAAGTGCTCAAAAACAGACACCCATTTTCAAAACTTTCTAAATGGGAACGAGAAGAAATAAAAGTGATTTGAAATATAAATGGAAAGGTTGGCAACGAAAAAAGGAAGAAAAAAATATAGGTGAAAAACGAAACTAGAAAAACTGGAAAAACCACAGTAGCAGAGAGAGAAAAAGTGTGAAAAATAGGAAGAAGAAAAAAAAAACTGCAGAAATGCGGTCAAATGTCAAGAAATGTCGATGAGTAGAAGCAAACGAGATTTTAAATAAAAAACGAAAAGCTGCCTATGCAAATTGGAAGATTAAGAAATAAAGGGCAGATATTTAATTTTTCAAAATCTCTTTTTTATTCTTCTCATACACATTATTTGAAAATGGGATCAGAAGCAGCCACCCATTTTCAACAAATGTGAATGAGAGAGAGCCGCGATGGCTCGAGGGATAAAGCGTTCGCCATCCAACAGGGCGAACCGGGTTCGAATCCCTGTCGAAACGAATTCTGCATCCGGCTTGCACCAACCACAGTGCTGACGTGAAATTTCCTCAGTGGTAGACGGATCATGGGACGGAGTCCTCCCGGCAGGCTAAGCGTGGGAGGATCTCGTGGTCTTCCTCTCATGTAACGCAACTGGGGTATCAAAAACTCCTCCACGAAGGCAAATTTCTCCCTGTACTCAATCCAGGAACTCCCTTGTCTTCTGGTTTGGGTTCAAAATTACAAGGCTACAGAATTGAACATTAGCAGTCGTAAGCCCATAAAATTGGGTTGGCTGTTCAACAACGGTTTTAAAATGTAAGTGTGAGCTGCATTGACTCAGGGGATAGAGCTTTCGCCTTCCAATGAGGTGAACCACGTTCGAATCCCAGCGATGGCTGGTCTACACAATTTTGTGTCCGGTTTGCACCGACCACAGTGCTGACATGAAATATCCTCAGTGGTAGATGGATCGTGAGTTAGAGTTTCTTTGCAGTCAGGCTAACTGTGAGAGGTTCTCGTGGTCTTGCTCTACATGTAACGAAAATGCGTGTTAGTTCCATCAAAAAGTCCTCCACCATGGCAAATTTCTCCAAATATTTGATCAAGAAGTACCCTTGTCTTCTGGATTGGGTTCAAAATTACGAGGCAAAAAAGTAAAGCATCAGTAGTTGTAAACTCAAAAATTGGGTCGGCTGTTTAAAAACGGTTATAAAATAAAACGAAGCAAGAGAGATTTTTAATATAGAACCGAAAGTTGCCTATGAAAAATGGGAAAATAAAAGGTAGATTCTTTATATAATCCTTGATTAACTTATCGG
This sequence comes from Parasteatoda tepidariorum, assembly GCF_043381705.1. Classification (NCBI taxonomy): domain Eukaryota; kingdom Metazoa; phylum Arthropoda; class Arachnida; order Araneae; family Theridiidae; genus Parasteatoda; species Parasteatoda tepidariorum. Next base: position 13,744,572 of record NC_092215.1, on the reverse strand, counting down.
AGCTATCATATATGGTCACTATCATGCCAATCTGAATTTCTTTTTAAGTAAATAAATCATTTTATTTGCATTCAGTTCATCAACGAGTAAAAACATTCATCAACGAGAGCATGAAAGTCATGTATAAATGTAAAAACTTAACATACATGATGCTGATTTTACCAGTTACGTTAAAATGGCGATGATACAAAGTTATTAAGACCTAAGCAATTGTTTTGCTATTTAAGCTTTAAAAAATTAGCTATTATAAATATTGCTTTAGAAATAAATATATTTTCATATTATGATTGTTATTCTATGAGAGAAATATTATTAAATTGTGATAAAAAAATCCGAAATAACTAAAAATACACTGAATCAACTTACTTAAGTCATGAGCAGAAATATCAATTATTTAGTAAATAAAATTTTTAATCCTGTTTTTTTACTGATTTTAAATATGAAATAATATATTTTAAAAATGCATGATTCTGTTTTCATTTGAAGATTTTAAAAAGTCTTAATAACTGGGATTTATATATTGTTTAAGTAAAAAAAAAAAATCGAATTTTGTTATATGAGACCTCTTTACTTCGATTTGTTTGGTTATGAACAGTACATTGGAAGTAATACAATTCTATTAAAAAGCAGCGTCAATTTAATCTTAACAATTTTTGTTAATACAACCATTAATTAGCTTTCTTAATCTGCCCTCTTCAGGTTTAATGTATGATTAATGAAGTTGAGGGACGTAATTGTCTGGAAAATGTTGCCACGCAAAAATTGATTAAAATATTTCGAAAGTCTACCGCAATTTCATCGCTTTATTTAAAAAATAAATGAAAAAAGATTAAAAACTCTAAAGTAGTCTACCAAAACTATAATAAAACATGTTTCTGGGAGTTTAGAAATTTTGAACTAAATGTATTAGCTCTTTTTTTTCTTTCTTTTATTTAATATATAAAAGGAATAATAGCAGAATTAAAAATTCACATTATATAGATTCATTTGTTATATATTTAGTATATTTATAAATAATTTAGTGATATGAATTATTTTTTCATTATAAAAATGTATTTATAGTCCACTGAAATTCTTATTGTTATTTGTATTAAAAATGAGATAAACGATGCAAAGATTAAAACTAAGCTGATTCATTATAATCATTAAGCAAAATCAGGTTACAAATAATGAAAGTTTTTTTCTTAAAATTCACTGGTTTTCAAAACTTTGTCCATGTCTATTTACGGAAAAATGGTTTTTATAATATGAGAAAATTAAACTGATATTTTTCATCAATAAAATAAGCTTTTTACAAAATAATTCTAAAAAGCTTTTTTCAAAATAATTCTAATAAGCATTTTTCAAAATAATTCTAATTAGCTTTTTTCAAAATAATTCAAAATAATTCGTATATTTTATGTTATTTATAATGAGACGTATTTCAAAGTATTTTTAATTAATTATGACTTTTTTTTAATTATTAAGAATGACTTTGACAAGTTTTGTTTTCCGAAGATTTGTTCCTTCCGTTGAATGATGAAACGATACCTTCTACGTAATAGCTTTTATAAACAATTATTTTAGATCAGTCGGAAAGATGGATGAAATAATTCAATTTTAAATTGTTAAAATTTTTTTACTTTTGTTTTATTTTATAATTCTTATTTTATTAATTTTTATTTTATTTTTACCTTTCTCTGCGCAAATAAGAATTAATCCTTGAAAAAAATTCCTATATATATTAGAAATGTTACAAATGTGACATCATGTCTTTAGGCTTATTGTAGTTCATTTACGTCACACTAGAGCTGCATAATGGGCTATTGGCGACGGTCCGGGAAACATCCCGAGCATGATCCGAAGACATGCCATCGCAATTTTGATCCTCTGCAGAGGGAATGGCACCCCCGCTTCGGTAGCCCAACGACCTGCACTCGAAGTCGAGCACTTTACGGTAGCACAGTTTAACGAGGATCAATACCGCACACCCTCGGTCCCTGAGCAGACTGATCCAAGTGGTCACCCACCCGCACACAGACCGCAGCCAGTGATGCTTGACTTCGGTGATCTGCTGGGAACCGTGTCTTAACGATCAGTCTACTGCGGGACTCATGTCTTTATGAAATCACTTGCTTTATGTATATTAACTGTAATATTAAGAGATAGTTTTTATGATAATTAACGTAAGAATAGCTTTTGCATGAAAAAATTAATATTTTGTGGAATCAGCACAAAAGGAGATATATTATGTTTATTGACGCAATTATTTTTAAAATGCTTTTATTCTTCAAAGTTTAATATTAGAATTTTAAGAATTTTTTTTTATCTTCGGGTGTTTTAGAGAAATTCACGGTGCGCAAGATATCAAACAAGAGGTATATAACTAATCATAGAAAATTGCTTTCACTATTAATTAAATTTTAACAAAATATTTACTTTTTAACAATGAAAAAAAGCAATATTTTAAAACATAAAATAGCATGCGATAAGAATAACCAATATTGATACAGAAAAGAAGGTTTTTTTTTTTCAAAGACAGTTGAAACAATATATTCCATAAATTCGAATGTGAAATGGAAAAAAAAAAACAGCAAAACAAAACTTGAAAGATCGGTTCATTTTTGAATCCCCCGAGACAAACAGGTAAAAAAGAATAATATTTTAACTCTAAATTGAACATTATTTTTTAAAATATTTAAGTCCATGCACGTCATACCACTTACGATTGCTTCTGCGTGTTTTCCTTTTTAAGAGTTTCTTAGGATACTATTCTTCTAAAAAGTAAGTTAGTTTAATAGAAATAATTCTACATAATTTAAGCATTCAATGACTATTGAAACTTAACGCACCTAACATTAGCTAACAATATGGTAGGTTAGATAACTTATAAACAACTTTTGCAATTATAGTTACTAAAAGAAATTAATTTTCTGATTTAGGGTATACAAATATTTCATCAAAATATTTTATTTATTTGAGTTTTATTGCAATCGCATTTACTAAAATCAGTATATAAATTTGAAAACTAATGAAATTATTAGTATTTCGTTAACATTTTTAAGACAGTTTGGAAGCGAAATTATTAGAATTTTAATGACTCAGTTTTGTAACTTTCTCTGTCTATCATTAAAAATTCACTGGGAACACCTACAAAGATCTTTAATATTCATAAAATAAATTAATTAAAATTTAGTTACTAATTACGAGGAATAGTATTTGAATGATAAAGGTCTTTCTCCTTTTAAATGTTTTACTGTTGTTCTTGAAAATCCAAAATATATACCAGAGAATTTCATAAATGTGCTTATGAATGAATTTTTTAAAAAAATACTCTCATCCGAGTTTGATAAAGATCCAATCTACCTTAAATCTATAAAATGCTCTGCAAAATTATACTCTTATTTTTTATTACTAATTCTGGATACTATGTAAATGATAGAAGATTTTGAATATTTATTTTAAGAAGAATGTGTTGAGGTAATTCCCTACTACTCTCTCTCTCAATTATATGTCCAATTAATATGCATTAAACTGCATGGAAAGAAAAACAAAATCGAACAAAATTGTTGACTTAAAAAATTTAAAAAATGGTCGGTTGAAAAATTTCCATCACTCAGGAAAAAAATACTTATAGAGATAATTTATAATTATTTATAATTTATAGCCTAAAAATAACATAAAAGAATATTGTATGGAAAATCAGGTAAAAATCGAGCTCTTCAAACGAATGCAGATAAATAATAAGTATTTCTAAAACATTTTTAAAAATTCGAAAGTAAAAAAAAAAACGAAAAACGTATACCATACGTATGAAAAACACGCATACGAGAAAAAAACAATCATGAATGCAGACGATTTTCATCCTCCATTATTTCCTTCTTTCTACCAGTTCCACCTACCGACTTCCTTTTTTCTGCCTCCATTTCCTTTTTTTACCGGTTAAGTTTGTTTAAGCTTTATTTAAATTCTAATTCCGCACAATTTGTGCATTGAATTTTATATTAATTACAGGGACAGTTTTTACCGAGAAGTTTGGGAAAGTACCCTATTCCTCTGTATCAGGAATAACAGGTGCATTATTTTTTATGCATATTTTTTATTTCGATAAATGAAATATATCTTATTATTAAGTAAATTTTAGGTCTTTTTCTGTTCTCCTCTGGCCTTGCTAGACAAACGTTTCTAAATACCCTCTCAAAAAAACTTTATTTTACAAAAGTTTCTTAAGAATTTCTTAAAAAACTTTTTTAAATTCTTTATTTTGTTCTGATACACTTTTAACAGTAATTTTATCTAAGACTCCAACTAACCTACGAGATTCCTACTTTTATATTTGAATTCTTTTAATAATTTTCTTTTATGAAAGTAGCCTTAAAGAGAATAGTATACGTGTTTGCATGAAAATTAATTCAATACATCACCTTACAATTTAAAGTTGATACTCTATTAAATATATTAATTTTGATATTAAACTGCTTATTTTATATAGACCAAGGAAAATAATTTATATAATGTAAGTGTAAAACAGTATCTTACACATCTAAAAATTAACTCAAACATTAAGCATAACCATAAGAAATGAAAAGCTTATCTAGAAAGGGAAATCGAAGAAATAAATAAAATCTGGTAGAAAATAAAATTTGATTATTGTTTCTAAAATGTTAAATTAAATCAACGAGAGATTATGAGAAAATTAACACCATGTTTATAATAAATTCGAACGGAAATGACTTCAATTTCATCAGATTATCCCTTCAACAAGTAGGAATGTTGTTTTCTTAAGTGGCAGAAGTTATCAATAGATCAAATTGAAGTCTAATGCGTCTGCACATATTTCAATTAAAAAATTGGTTTATTATTGCAACACATAAAAGTTTAGTGAAATGGGAAGATTTGTATTTTACGTATACATGGAAGAAAGAAACGTCCACCGATAAAATTGCTTCGATTAAATAATGAGTTATCTAATTTATATGCAAAATCTATTAAAACTATATAATCATTTTTCTATTGAATCATATTAAATTCGGGACTTTTCGCCTGTTAATAGTTTTTATAATAATGACATACCTACAAAGTACCTGTTCGTTACGTTACATTCACTGAATGTTTGGAACATTAAACATAGAGATATTGAAAGGCAGCTTTTGCATTTAAGACTCATAATGCAATATTATTTCCTAAAAATGAAAAAATAGAACAGACAAAAGCTTTGGTCACGAGCCTTTTATAATGATGTTGCCAATGATTGTAAAACTTTGGTACAATATAAAGCTTTGTAAAATATGAATTCTAATTATCCTTTCTAATTTTAATGAAATGATGCAACTATAAACCATGCAATCATCACATTTAAATTTTTTAAAAAAAGGTGCCGGGCTTTATACTTTATCGAGGTAAATGATTATTCAGAGCAAACTTCAAATTGAGTACAGCAAATTATTATTGAAGTTTCAAATTGTAACATTATGTTAATAATGAATATAAAACAGATAAAGAATTGGTCAAAAATTCGAAAAAATAGTTTGAAATTTGTGAAGTAAAAATTAAGTCCCCTTAAGTTTCTTACTGTTAAAGTGTCAAAAAAAATGTATAATTGCATGCAAAGTATTATGAAATAGGTAAGAAACCTTATTAAATAACAAAACAAAATTAAATACAACTGTAAATTTATAACTGATTTAATAACATGTTCCGTTTATAGAGTTTCAGATACTATAACAATTATGTGCATGAGTTTAATTTAAATTTAAAAATTTCCTTGTTATACACAACTATTTTTCTGTTTTCTGAAAAAAAATATTACCAGAAAAAAGCAATAAATACGAAGCGTTTTGAGAATTACGCTTCCTTTAAGAATTAAAATGTAGGCTGATTAGTAACATTCCTTTTTAGCATTTTCCTTAACTCAATAGTGATTAATATAAATGCATCTACTGTAGGTCCAAGTAATGGGTTTTTAAATGCAATTCTATGTTAATTTGGTGACAAGTTAATATTATATATTTTTTAAGATACATAATATCGAATAATTTTTATGCAATTAAAGATTTTATTTGATATATAAATATTTATAATGCTGAATCTGTATTTCTGAATGTTGTATTTAATTATTAAAAATCGTAATTAAATGTAATTAAGTTTGGATTTCGGTAAATCCTTATGTAGCTTGATTTCTATTAAATATTTGGACTTCAAAAATAAAACTGTCAAATTTTTAGATAAATGCAGTCAACCCTTTTCTATTTTTACTGACATCACTGTGAATATATGTTTATAATTGGATATTTTTTGGATACTTATTAAAAAAAAATTTATTTTTCTAACTTTTTTTTTGAGTTATCCAAAAATAGCTACCAAAAATACTACTTGAAAGATACTATTCATAATTTCTAGTCTACTTTCACATCTAAAGAATTTTCATGAGTTGAACAGAATCCATTAAAAATGTATAAATTCGTTAAAAACAGAATATTCTCTGATAAAGTTATTTATAGAGCTTTGTCTTTATACATTTAAAGAAATTGTAAGATCTACACATATATTGCTGTCGATTGATAAACATATTCTTACAAAAAGGAATCTTTAAATTATCCACAGAAATTTTTTTCCTGTACTGACAAAGCGTTTATGATTTATTCATATTTTTTGACAGTTTTAATGATTATTGGACACATAAAATTTTAAAATTCAATATAAATTTAGTCTATAAGCATTTAAACTAATGGTTGTTTTAATAAAGAATGAAATATCTATAATAAAAGAAGTCAGCAAGTTTAAATAATTCTGCTCTTAAAGAATTCTATGATTTTGAATGCGGATGGAAAATAGCATTTGCTTAGAAACTAAATGTGAGCATTGCGTGCAATCCTTAATATGAAATGTGCTCTTCCTCCACAATACTTATCAAGTTGAACAAACAAAAAGGAATGTTACTTTTAAACTCAAATTATTTTCCTTTTTTATTCAAAAAGTAAATTCTATGAGATTCTTCTGAGTTAGCGTGTATATTTACTTATTATGATTGCCTCATAGTTATTACACATTAAATTATTTGGTAAAGCTTGTTAAGCATATTATGTCTCACGGACCTAAATGGTTTTTAATACTTTAATAAAAAGAGATTTTAAATTGAATGTTTGAATAGCTGTTTTAAATTATTTATGTAATTAAAATATTTATGTTATTAAAAGTTTCCTAAAACATTCATTTTTAGCTCATTAAAGAATAATAAATATGTACACTGCACAAAATAAAAAACAGACTACTTTAATGGGATTTCTTTAAACGGGCAAACTAAAATGCAATATTGATAGAGGCTAACATTATTTAGCATAGATGATATTTTAAATTAAGAAATCAGACAATACTTTTTTCTGAATAAATTTAAATTTCCTTTGGTGAATAATTTAAATTCTATAGAAAACTCCAGTTCACACTCTAGAAAGTAGTCCTGATAAAAAATCGGATAAAATTTCCTTATTACAATTTAAATTTTTACTTCGCTTGCCACAAGTTCAAAACTATTTAAAAAATATTAACTATTTTCAAAACTGTCTGATCTAATTTCTGCAAAATGTAATTCTCTAAAATTTTTTTATTGTTTTTTATATTATATAATTTATAGTGGTCAAAAAACTTTATTTCAAAGAAATGTTTATTTCATTATTAAAAGCTGGGTCTCAAATAAAGTTTAAAAAAATTTGAACAAAAAATGCAGAATAGGTTTTGAGAAATATAGTTTAAAAAAGTCGTATCTTAAAACTTAGACTTCTCAAGACATATTAATCTGTTTTAACTCAGATTTCGGATTTTTATCTCTTAAATATGTCTAAATGTTTATGTTCCTTGCAACTTGAAACATTTTGACCAAAAATAAATAACAAATAAATAATAATGAAATATACACATATATAAAGATTACACATAATAATAACAAATAATAGCATAAAAATAATATAAAGGTTTCATAAAATAATTCGTTCAAAATGTTTGATACTCTAAAATAGATATAGAAAAATGGGCAGATAATGTTTTCTCCACTCAACTGAAAAAATTATTAAAACAAAATAATCGCTGTTCAAGAATCCGCTTTTTATTTGTATTCAAGGAAAGTTGGTTTTTTGGTCGTATCTTAAAATGTTGCCCTCGTGTGGAAAAATTAGACAATCCGGTCACTAGAGCAAATTATTTTTACATTTTGCAAACAGCAAGAAAAATGATTTCAAAGTTATTATATTTATAATGATTTTGTTTAAATGAAATAAAACAAATTAATATCTTAATTTGTGGGAAAAAAACATTTTTTTAACTTGTTTCTTAAATTGTCATAAGCAAATAGTGCATCGTGAACAAAATTTCCTTGACGATAAATATAATTTTACTAACTTTTAAATCTAAATTTTTCAAATTTTCTATATTATTTCATGGTTGTCTTACATTAATATTGTGTTCCTTAAAATTAGTGTTTTTTTTAATATTTTAATTAACTCCAACATAAAAATAAGTAACTGGATTGTCACATACTAAGACAAATCGGTCATTTATTTAGAAATGACATTTAAAGAACATGAAAATTATTTAATTTTTGTGAAAAAACGTCTTTCAGTTTACGAAAACAACAATAATTTATACCTAATTTTCTTTACTTGCTATGTTAATTTGGTATTTTCAGAATAGGTTTATTATAAGACTTTGTATTGAGATTCTGAAAACTTTTTTGACGTCCAAAATTACTAAAATCACATAGATTACGTAGAAAAGTAGCAATACGTAGGGAAGTGCAAAAAACTTCATATCATTTTTATTTTAGTATTAAAATTTTCCCTAAGGAAAATGTAAAGTTTTGATTAAAATTTGAAATTTAAAACGTTAGATCGTGGAAATAAAATATTTATATATAAATAGTATTAATAGTTCATTTTAAAAATATGAGAATAGGGTTTGGGAACAATACATCTCTGGTCGATGTGCCCTGCTCTTAGGAGCTGCCCAATCTCTAAGACTAATTCTGAAATATGAGAATTTCGCATAGAAAATTTCATCTTCAACATAAAATCGAAATTACTTAATTATATAATTCAATTGATTATGGTCATATGCGCTCTTGTCATATGCGTTCTAATTGATTATGGTCTTATGCGTTTTATAAGACTTTTTCTACTATAAAGATCTAGAAACTAAAACTGGAATATTTTACATAAGATACAAATATTTTTAAAGCTTTTCGAAATATATATTCGAAAAAAAGTATTTCGAATGTATGATCCATTCTTTTAACATAAATTCTTTCTGACGAAAAATCACAAATATTTTTCTCTTAACTTCTTAAATAAAAATTACAATTGCAATTCTATATTTTACACTGACTTTAAAAAAGAAAAAAAGCTATCTTTTAAACTTATAATAAAATAAAATCTTTTAAGCTTATTTCGTTTTTATAGCTTTCATGCATACATGAAAAATTCTTAATCTCTTTACTAATAAGAATATAAACCCCCGCAAATGAATTTTTTATACAAAATAATGCATAAAAATGGAAGAAATAATCAATAGGTTTAAAACCTGAGGAAATGAGCTATGTGATAGAGACGATATATATATATATCGCAAAAAGCATTTCAAGTGTGTATGTGTGTATTTGTAGCTGGTTTGAATGCTTGAAGAAAATTCTTCGTCTACAGTTTCAAATGCCGTATTACTCCAGAGACATTTTGGATTGGTTCTTCCACGCATCTTAAGTGTGGAAATATTCACAGACGCAGCTTTTCCTTAATTTGCCTAAATGTCTATTTCAGCAAGGAGAAATCAAAACTGATATTAAAAAAAGAGGGTTTGGCTTCAAGCGAATATTTACGCTCTTGGGGGAATGTGACAGCTCAATTAATAATGTATCTACTCTCTTTCATATCGTTCGCAAATTTATGCTTTTGCGTTCTTTTTATGGAGTCTTCAATTTATTAAGTTAACATCATCTTCCAGATCATTGTCGGTTAGCGGGCATACGGATGCAGCAAAATATAACAGAGTAAGGAATCTTTGCGAGTTATATTTCTGGTACACGTTAACAGAAGCTCGTAAATATTTGATGAAGAATATATATTCACGAAAACTAAAATATATGAAAGTCTCAAAGAAAGAAGAATTTCCCATGAAAGTCTAATTGTGTGTTCTCGCTTCCCTATAATCATTCTTTCTTTTATATCAAGCTTTCTCTATTATATAACAAGAATTTTCTTCAAATCAAAATTTTCTTGTATTCAAATTATAAACTTTCTCAATTACTCATGAACTAGGATTTCAAATAAATTTTAATATACTTTAAAAATTTCAAACGATTTGCATGGGATTGTTCTGTATAAGAATTACACTATATATTGTAACAAAAAGTATGAGACAACTGAGAGATTTCTTGCCATATTATTTCAAGGAATAAATATTGATACACTAGTTATTATAAATTAAAGAGAAATTACAAATACTGTGATAACCTTCCTGTTACAACTCATTGTAATATATATTTAACAGCCTCAATTTTGCTGTTACATAAGCACTGAACTTTTGGCTATGTCCGTAGAATAAGTCGTCATGAAAACAGAAGAGTCAATCCACCCATTTAGAAGAAAGACTTAGCTGAATTATAGTTCCAACTGTCCACGTCAGAGGAGGATCAAGGATCCGCAGTGAATAAGCTGCGTTAGAATAAGAGCTCACCTATTTGGTTTCAAGTGTGGGAACACTGGTAAAGAGTTTGGAGAGGTGGTTGTTTGGAACTAAAAATAATTGTGCAATTAAAGAATTAATTTATTCGAAGATAGTTTATTGCAAAAAATGATTTTTCATAATTTTAGAATTTTTAGTTTAATGATTTAATTTAATTTAATGAATTTAATGATTAGGATTTTTAAATAATGATCGAAATAATTTTTAATTATAAAGTATAGAAATTTTTACGCATTTAAACAATGTAATTTTAAATGTAAAAATGCAAAAATGCATTCACACCATTGCCCTAGTTAAGTTTTTTTTAAAAAAAATTTCCTTGCTATTCTTTCTAGATTCTGAGCAGCTCAATAAATGTTGTGATTATAAAATTCTAGTTCCAATCTCATTTTATATTGTTTTAACTCATTTATTTTCTCCACCATGTAGCTTTATTTAAAAATAGTTTTTTCATTCTAGAGAATTTCGATATACGCTTTTGTACTGCCTAACCGAGTAAAGTTATTATAATCTTGCATGCGCTCGTATGATGGTTAGTTATTATAATCTCAATGCACTCATTGTAATTCGATTGTGTTTACAATTTGTTGACTAAATACACATTTATGTCTTTTGAAGTTTGTTTTTAAATTAATTATGAATACTTTCGTTTACAGTTTTGTGTAAAAAGTGTTTATTTATGTATACATGTAGAATATTTTTATTTTCCCTCTAAAAAAAACACAGTAATTTTTTTAAGTCAAGTCTATTTAAATCCTTGATCCCCGCTTTTAATAAGTGAACTATATTTGATAAATACTATTTCATTTGCGTGGAAAAATTTTAATATCATGTTTATTAATGTTTCAATAAGTAAGCATACAATTAAAACAATTTTGCTGGTTTTGATCAATTTGTAGAATTTTTCACTTTTTCTTGGAAGCAATTTGTTTAATAACATGATGTCTTGTTTAATAACATGAAAATACTTTACGCTTACTAACTTTCTGTAAGTCTAGAAGTCTTAAGTAAATAAGAACATAATATAAGAAATTTTTAACGGAATTTTTCAAATGGTAAAAGATAAATACACTTGAGAAATTGGTTGTGAATTTCCCTCTATTTCAGAATAATCTTTTCCAGTAATATAATAATTTTTTTTGAAAAACTTAAGTGATTTTTTTTTACATAAGGAATATATTTTTTACTCGTAACTATAAATTTTCCTTATTTTCATATTTAAGGGACATTTTGCTGATGGCAAATGAAGGTACGAAAATGAGAATGGTAAACGAAGATTTTAAGAGAATGCCATTGTTTCTGAAAAGTGAATCTCTAAATGAGCGGAAAAGAGAAAACTTCATATAATTATTTTTTCAATAGTTGAATCTATTCATTTAATTAATTGATTTATCTCCAGGATAAAGTTGAATGAAATTTAGTACACCTCTCATAGATATATATATATATAGCTTATTACAAATTTAAAGGTAAGTTGCCTTTTTACTTCAAATCTATGTTGGTATAAAACGTAAGAGCGCATAGTTTTGCGTGTCCTTTTCATAATGATGTGATCCAAATAAGCTGTGCCGGAATTGTCCGGAGTCTTGTCCATTCCCCTCCCGTAGGGAGAGTGGACGTCAACTGTTAACAATACCAGCCTACCTTTAATAAACCTGTTTAGAACGTCTGATGGATATATATATATATATATATATATATATATATAAGACAATTATGAATGAATTAAAAATAATAGAAAGTTCCTTGACACAAAACTTGGGTTGCGCACTTAGAATTGGGTGAACGGTCAAAATCATTGTCATATTTAAAAAGTTTAAAAACAATTTTATTATTAATTAGGAAAATTGAGAGAACCCCACCTTCCTTCTTTTATAAATAAATTATTTTGTGTAAAACAAATATTGAGATAACAAACATTTAATTGCAATGCAAAATATTTTCTAACAATTTTTATATCGCTAGAAGAAGTAAGATTAAATATACATTAGAAATACAAGTATCTAGCTCATGCTGTTTAAACAAACCAGATCCAGTTAGCCAGATCTTGTAACAATGCTGCTTACATTTTAAAAACTCCTAATTCGGATATTATTATTTTCGTTTATTTTTTACAAATTTTTTTTTCTTCCAGCATAATCAGAATAAAAACAGTTATTTTTGAATAAAAAGTCACATGGAAACAATAAATTGGATTATTAAAGAAGTTGCCGGTCAAACCATTGTGAAAAATTAAAACAGTTGCCATTGAATATTAAGGAGTTGGCTTTGAATTAAGGAACTTCTCAAATATTTAATAATATACGAGTATCTTACCAAATTTCTGCTATCAAGTTATTATTAAACGAAATTCTAGAATTAAACAGAAGCGAATGTTAAATGAAAATCAAAGAAGAAGATTTTTTCCCCGTTTGAAGATCCGCATTCTATTACCGCGAAAACTGAAATGGAAAGAAAACATTTTTTAAGGACGCTAATCAGAATTTAAAACAGAAATATAAAAATTTTCTGAACGTTTTATGTCGAAAATTTGCATTTGTTCACGATAAAAGTTGAACGGTATGGTGGATCTTATGGTATTGGCATTAAAACGGGGAATTTGACTAGATACTAATTTGCATACAAATTAGAACACCATGCAATTCTGTAAAATGCTAGTAATAGATCAGTAAAAAGATAAAATCAAAAGTATCATTTCCAGAATATGCATAGGTCCCCACATGTATTTAAAAGTTTATGGAAAAGTTAGTTCAATCTATAAACGAGATTTTATATAATCATTTCATGATAGCACTCCAAATGTCGCTATTATTGAATGGTGTCCAAATTATTTTTATGTTTAAGCACATGTTGTCCATGGAAGTTACTATATAGTCAATGAGAAGTTTTCTTTCTTCTTAAAAATTATATTGTAGCAAGATGTTTTTACTAATGACCTCTATTGAAAGCACAAAATAGTGACTCTCAAGTAATGAAGTTTCGGATTGTTTACTGTTAGACATTTGTCTGAAAAAATGGTTAAATAACAATTTATTGAATGGTTATTTTAACATATAGTCAAAATAGTCAAATAACCTTAAATTAAATGGTAACCAAACTGGTAAGTTTGAGAAAAACTGTTTATTTACTGCTTTCACCTAATACAGTTAAACAATCAGAATTTTATCGCCCCAACTAAAACCACCTAATGAAGCTACTTAGTTCTTTACAACTGCGTGCATACCATAGCCGAGCGGGAATTACCTATTAATCTCATGACTGTTAAAACTGGAGTTCGAGTCCTAGTGTTGACACCACAATATTCTCTTCAACGCATGGCGAATTTCCAGTGTCCAGCACACTCCAAAGCCTTACGAAAAGCCGAGCTCCTGTATGTAGATAAATAAGATTTTCTTTTCTTTACGATTTTGAAAAATGCTTGTTGAAATGTTTAAAAAACCACTAAGGAAAAAAATATGCTTTACCGTAAAATTTACGGTAAATCGGTTGGACAAACAGCTGCCACCTATTTTACTATAATTTTAGAATACAAATTTTCTGTATGGAGAGGTAATTAAGAAACGATGTGGCTATGGATTCACATCATTCAACTGATTCATATATCTGTCAGCCACTCTCTAGAAACAGCGTTCAACAAATTAGAATTCCCTTTCAGGGAAAAATTAATATTATTAAGTAACTGTCGATTTCAAAATTCATATTTCAATTTTTATGAGCGATTAGAATAAAAAAAGCCGTTTATTTGAAATTGATTATAAAAAATAACGACATATATTTTGAAATATCTATTTGCACAAAATATTGAAATTGTTTAAAACTACAAATCACTCACAAAGTCGCACATACATGACAAAATTGCTCTTTAATAAATATTCATGAACTAGGAGACTACTACGCTTGGTACATAAAATTTTATCGCATTTTTTATAAGTTTACCTTGTAACTAAGCTAAATAAATTTTTAATTAAAAGATATCTGTTTAATAATTCATTTATTAATTGGTTGCTTCTAATAACGCTTGAACAGAGCTTGCTAGCTACTGGCCTTGAGAATCGAGGCAGAAAGGTGTGAGCTTTGATAAGAGTTTATCACTAGAGTGAAGGTGGGGCTTAGCTCTGAACCCCAACTGGATCAATGACAACACTACTCATTTTATTTTATTTTATAACCGACCTTCAACAAGCGACCCAATTCTGAGTTAATGACTATAAATTTCAACTCCATAGCCTTTAAATTTTAAACCCAATCCCGAAGACAACTGAACTCCTGAATCAAGCATTGCGAAAAATTAACCTTCGTGGAAGATTTCTTGACAGAACTAACCCACAATTGCGTTACATGGAGAGGAGAACCGCAAAAACCTACCAAGATTAGACCGACGGCAAGGAGACTCTAACCCATAATCAGTCTACCACTGAGGATATTTTACGTTAGCACTGTGGTTGCTTGGAGCTTATTGCAGAATTCATATCGACCAGTCATCGCTGGAATTCGAACATGGGTGAGAAGAACACTCTATTCCTTGAGCTACCGTGGCTTCAGTGCTACTCAATACGCGAGGACATAGATATGAAAGGAAATTTTCTCTAGATCCCTATACTACTGTTATTGCTTAATACCCATTTTTAGATTACACAGATTTTGTGAGCATGTATGCCAAATGTACACGGTTGGCTGCTTCGAGTATCGAAAATCAGCCCCTCTGCTCTGGATGTCCAAAATTCTGACCACTGGGCTATCACGACCCTCATTTATAAATGAACTTTAATTGTCATATATTTATTAGAGTGATATACTTGTTTACATAATTATCAATAATCGTTTAAGTAATTTTCATCTGATTCAATTCAGTAGAATTTGCATTTTTTATTTATTTTTATTTTCCTTTTTTAATATTCAGGACGTAACCGTCACCTCAATGGGGTCTTAGTAGAGCAAATGATTCTAACTCCGAATCCTGTCAAAAAAAATAGGACTCTTAAAAAACATTTTTCTGCATGCATTACATTAATTTCTATATTATAGGTTTAAGCAAAGATTAAAATGTACTTTTGTAATTTGAGAAAATATTCTACAAATATTTGAAAACGAATATTGTCAAAATTTTTGTTCTGGATGATGTTTAACATAAAAACATTGATTTATCTTAAATTCTAACTCAAGTGTTAGAACCAGAAATATAACTCACCTATATTATCTGTAGTTAAATCACTTTATTTGATGTACTTAATTTCTAAAGGTGATTTAGATCCAAAATTATCAGAGATCAGTTAAGGACAGCAACGCGATTCCATTCATTTGAAACTTCAGATCTATGAATTTAATTTGAATCGAACTCCTCCAGTAAAATTTTATACACGAGTTTTAAAACAATCAATTCTTTAACGATGAAAGCAGAGTTGTCAGAATTACTCATCCGAAGTAGTAACTGAAGTACACAACTAAGTAACACATTTTATGAAGCTCAGTTCTGTTATAAAACTTATTGCTATTACAATTTATGTAATGTATACTACTTTTAGCTAACTTACGTTGTTAAAGCTTAGATAATTAATAAGATTGATTTTTAAAGTTTCATGTAGTAGTTTATTTTATTTTTAAACACTGAAATAAGAAACTCTGAATAATAATTTTGTTTTGCGCTTTTAATCTACCGAAATTGAACGGCGGTCAAGCATAACTCTGGTTAAATCTTATTCTCGGTTAAAAGAGAATCAAATATAGTAGTGAATGGTTTTGATGTATCGTGATGTGAAAATAAAAGAGTAAATACATTTTATTTAGATATTATAACAATCTACTTCTAAAGTGGCAGTAAAAGACAAAAAGTATATAATTGCCTCATTTGATTGAAATGATCTACCATGCGTGGCAGAATAAACGCAAACTGAAAATGAAAGATGCATCTAGAGAAAATTAGAGGAATCTTTACACATTTTGTTAAACATGAAAATAATGTCTGGTAGGACCATTCAAATTTTGTGATTATTAGTTCAGTTTAAGCATTTCAAGAAATTCTATTTCCTTTTTTAAATCTTTAATTACTTATGTCTTATCCTAATCAGACTTTAATTATATATTCCTAATCAGAAATTAAAATTGGAATTGATACTTTTTGTTTATAAAATTTTAATTAGTGTTATAAATTATTTTTCGCCAGACACTTTGATACATTTTTGGACATGGAGTCAAAAAATAGAAGTCCTTAAGCATGAAAATCTTAGTTCTTTTTATAGTTTTCAGTAATTTCCTATTGAATCAAAATTTCTGTTGATTTTAGAACTGTATTTTAAACTATAAGGCAGCGTTTCAAGTTAAGCTTAAATTATTTTAAGCAATAAAATACTCCCGCTTTTAAATAACCAATAAAAATCAGTTAAGAAAAATTTGTGAATGAAATTATTCATTTTTTACTTATGGGTATAAAGAGACATTAAATAGGATTCTCAGAACTTGGGAAAATAACAACATACTTTAAAATTTGCTCTTGAAAAAAATGTGTTTTAAATTTTACAGTGTTCTGCTGTAAAACTACTCGCCTGATTAATTAATAATGAAAAAGAATTTGGCAAAATTTCAGGATAATTTAAAAATTCTTTTAAATTACATACATGTTTGACCAAACTTTTCTAAAAAAAAATTCTAAAGAAAAGAAAGCTTGATAATGATTTAAATAACACATTTTCTCCATTAAATATTTGGAAGAGGACATATTTATTATCATATATTATCATACATCATAAATTATCCCATTAAAGGATATTTCAATTTATAATATTTAGAAATAAGCCTAAATGATGATCAATCTTCAATGCAACACTTATCAGGTTTTATTTTTGCAAATTTCTCTCCAAAAATAAAATAAAAATGCAGTTTTTAAAATATTCCTATTTCTTTCTCATATATTTCATTTATTTATTTTGTCTCAGTGTTATCATAAAAGCTTAAGAAATCTGTCATTCATTTTTATAACACTGAAAACGTTTCAGAATTCTTCATAAAACTAAGCAGTTTTTTGGAGTATTAAGATTAATGTATCTTTATTCGGGGTCCTCTTTTTAAATAGCATGATATTACGGGCATGAAGAAAAGAGCAAAATTAATAGCACAGTATTAAAAATGTATCACAAAATCTGCCATTTAAGTTTCACTTTTCGGTTCTTAGCTGTTAATTCAGGTAGAATGTCACCTCACGTTTGACAAATCTGATAGTTTCGTTAATCCAGATTCTGTTATTTCATTAATCTGTCATTTTGAAAATAAATTACGCTCTTTAAAACATTTTCGATATTTTGGTTTGAGCATTTATTATTTATTTTAAATGTTATAAACAAGCGTTTACTAATTTATTACAAGAATTTTTTATTCAAAATAATAAAATCAGAAAATAATTTCAGTTTTATTATTAAAAAATATTATCATTAAATGTATCAAACATTTTTTAATTTATACGCATTTTTAGATCATCCAAATTTTTTTGAGAAAGAAAAATTAAATGTCGGGTATAGAAAAAAATGATTTTTAAAACTATTTTTCTTTTAAAGTATGAAATTTGATATCTTTCGTTATAAAACTATTCTTGCGCTTGTTATGATAACAAAGCATTTTCTCATAAATTTAATTAATAAAAAAAAGCATCAATACTTTTATAACTTTATGGAAATACCATCGCATTTCATTCAATTTATATTCACACTGTAAAAAAAAGTATGATCAAAACTTTCACAATATGTTTGATTGTTTTGATGTTCCTACGTTCGATTGTTATAATGTTTGACCAGAATATGTTTGACTTTTGTTTTGATATTCCGCAGAGAAAGAAACTTACCAATTTTCTGGCTCTATGGGAACATCAAAAATCTCGAAAAGTTTTACTTTAAGTATTAGTTTGAATAAAATATATTTTGGTTTTATATAGCAGAATTATGTTATTTTTCTTCATAGAAATTTCATCACCATACAGTATGACAGTTTAGCCAGATTTCTTTTCTTCCATGTACGTTGATTAAAGTATATACACAAACATAAAATAGAAATCAATAATTTTAATCAATCCTTCATTTTGGTCACAGTTTCATGAGCCCACCAGAGCCCTTTTGCATTAAATCAGTTGTTTTTGGCCCCAAACATGCTTTACGTAAAAGATTTAATGTGATTTTAAAAAAATCACATTATTGAAGGGAAAAAAATGAAGCAATGGTGTTTTTTCTGGATACTTTTCTTAAAATTCAGACTCAACAGTTCTAGTTTTTCAGCTCTATTCTTAGCAACTATAATAGACATATGATGGAATTATCACAGTCAGTGGTACTTCTCTCTCTTGACTATTGAGATATCTTTCTCCTAAGAGAGATTTAACGTGCACCTTGGGGGGCTGCATATACGCATCTGTTGTTTAACTGCTAGAATTATCTGATACTGGTGTCTCCAAAGACTGCATTATTGCTATGAAAAATAAGTTTGTGGGTTTTTGCGATAGGCAGCGTCGATGATATATTACATTAAAGGGTCGTGTTATTTCCATGGATTCCGGTCTGTGCTGAGATCATAAAAGCTGGTGGAAGTATGATGATTGTTAGTGTGCTTAAAATGTTTCAAAGGATGTCTCTACTTTAAGTCTTAGATATCGAGAATATTCCGGTGAAGAAAAGTACCATTAAAACTGTGTAAGGATTGATTCAGAAACAGTGTCGTAAAATATGAACGCATTGGGTTACGTTTAAAAGAGAAATAGTGTTGTTTTTCAATTGTTAAGGTAAAAAAATGCAAAAGGACTTGGCAAGAAAGGCAAACTGGCGATAAATTAAAGACAAATAATCACAAATTTACTATGAAATAGCAATTTGGAATAATAGGGAAAATATTTAAAAGTTGGAAGTTAGTCAGCAATTCTGTTTTTTTTTTCGATTGTTGTTTTAGATTAAAAAAACCAAAGATATGGGTATGTCCTCGTGACATAGACAGTTGGTGCAAGTACTAGTAGTATCAAGCTTTAGAAAAAAACTATGAAAAAATACTCAAGGTTTACCTGAGAAAGTTATGGTGTCCAAATAGCTAACATACATTAAACTGTGGAATCACGATTTATTGCTTGCATGGAAGAACATAAATTCAAAAGTAAAGCTTTAATGGTATTATGTGGCAAACCTTGCCAAAGGATGCTAATAGAAATCTCTGTAGTTTTGGATTTCATGAGAAATTTCTCTATGCATGGTTCACTATCTTTTTCACAAGATTACATGAATGAGCCACATGGTTTACTACCAGTGTTAAAGTTATTTGGAATAGACTATAGAGATATTTTCAGTCCAAGAGAAATGGCCAGACTTTGAATTCTTCTCCCTGATATTTCTTACTCTCTAGAAAAACATGAAGAAAAAAATTGTTATATGTTTCCAAAAGGCATACATTTTTGAAAAGCAAACAGAATAGGTAAGCGACTGCTTCAAATTTTTTAATGTGTATGTTTTATAACTTAAGTTCTTGTACTAAAATATTTTTTGTTATTAGTTACACTAGCGTACAAAAGTCTTTGATCAAACTCAATGTTATAGATTGTTGCTTGGAAATGTAATAAATAATGTATAATTTTTTTCCTAACCATTCTTAATATGCTTATCAACCAGAAAGCAAAGTTTGCGCTTTGAAAGTCACTTTAAATCAAATGCAATTTTCATATCAGTCGGGTATTTGTTTTTCGAGAAGTGATTTTCTTACATCTAAGAATTGGATGAAAATGCAATTAAAAGATACAATTTTAACAAATAAGCATAAGTTTTGCATTTTATTTACGGAAATCGTGATTATAACATTAATTTATTATTGACATTTATTTTTGAAGAATTAGTTCTGACAAGACTCAAATATTATAAAAAAGGAAATATTGAACTGAACTGAGTGGAAAGATTTAAATTTAATCCAAAGATCACACTTTCCATTAAATTGCAAAAGAAATAAAAATTCTGAAAATCAAGTGTAAGATATATGTTGGCCTGACTAAATAAAACGAAAATCATCTCTAAAAAAAGGAAAAAAAAAGAAAAAGAAAGAACATTGAGAATCCTGTATTTATATCTCAAAAGTATTTAACTCAACTAGAAAAGGCAGATAACTTTTATTTGCTTCTCTAGCATCATTAACAAATCATTAAGTTTTTCTTTCATTATTGGCTTAATCTAAATCAATAATTTTAAAATCAAACTAAAGTAAGTAACTGAATTTTAATAAAATTTAAGGTATGTTAATTTGAGAGCAGTCTTGTGGACTTCACTATATATTTTAACGTTTGACTGATTCTATGCAGAGGTGGTAATTTATGAAGAAAGCACAGTGCTTTAATTGAGTCTTACTTCCTAAATAACGTTTAAAATGTAATTATACCTTTATATCCTCAAACAATACCTAATTGGTGATCAAAGGGTTTCTAAGATCAATAGGAGATTCTTGACTAAAAATAGAAGCAAATAACTTTGCGTTTATTAATATGAAATTGTTATGAAAGCATTTTATCAGATATCTGCTTTGGTAGAAACGTAAATTAATCGTGTATCCTCAGACTACCCCTGGGACGACTGATGGTATCCTCAAAAAAGACATTCGTGTTTACTTTGTATTCTCCCAATTTCCGAAACAATTTAATTTGCGTAAATTATTCATTGCATAATTCATTGTTGGAGTATTTCTAGAGTTGTTGTAAGAAACAAACCTAGTATTTAGTTTGCATTGTTACCATGGTTATGCACGCACAAGAATAATTAGGGTCCATTTTAACTTCCATAACTAGGGAAATCGATTATTATTAAATGAAAAAGTTGTACCTATTTAAATAAATATTATATCATAAACTTAAATTCAATATTTAATATTTTGTTTTAACGTAGATAATAATAAACATTCTTTCATAGCAATTTGTTTAGAAAAAGAAAAATTATGATTCGTTTTACTAAAGCTATTTAAAGTGACTTATGTTACACTGTTGAAATTTTCGTTCTAAAACTATGGTAATATAACTATCAGCTGTCTGTCCATCTGATTAACTGTAAAGTTTACTGTGAAGAACATTTTATTTCTTTATGGTTTTGAAACCATTTACAAACAGTATAGCTACAAAACCAAGAATGCAAAACTATACGGTTTTTTAACCATTTACAACTGGCATTTTTCAAAAACGTAAAAAAGTATAACTATTTAACTGGACATACTAGCTTGGCTTTTCGTAAGATAATGAGCATTGGAGAGTGCTTGACAATGGAAATTCTTCATGTTCTGAAGGGAATGAGGAAGTATTGTGCTGTTAGCACTATAACTTGAATTCCAGTTCTGCGGGGTCATGAGATTGACAGATAAGCCCGCTCGGCTATGATCTGTACAAAGTTGCAAGGAACTAAGTAGCTTCATTAGGTGGTTCTAGTTTTTGCAACAAAATTCTTGTTGTTTAACCGTATTAGGTGAAAGCAGTTAATAAACTGTTTCTCTCAAACTTAATAGTTTGATTACCATTTTATTTATGGTTATTTGACTCTTTTGATTAAATATAGTAAAATTACTATTCAATAGATTGTTGTTTAACCATTTTTCCGAGAAATTTCTGACATTGGACTAAGGTTTCATCGAGATGACTGTTTCATGATAATCTATAAGCTCTATTCAGCTTTGCTGTTTTCATTCCAAAAATATAGTCAGTGTATTTATTATGTGGCATAACTATATATATATATAACTTTATTATTACTGTAAAACATAATGTACTTAATTTTGCTGAATGATTTATAAAAAGGGTTCTTTCCTATTTATTAGCTTCGTCAAACTAAACATTGCATTTGTTTTTAATTGTTATAATTTGGCCGAAAATAACCTTTAGTAGCACAATGATATATTATTTAATGGCAGAATTATGCAATATAATACTGCTGAGTTTGAATGCGTTAGAACCCTGAATATTATCCAGTAATTTAATAGCTAATGATATATTAATGTCAGAAAAAATAAGAAAATGGTATTGAAAGTTAATTCGATTCGCGAACGACAAACAGGAAAAACTTTTTCAACTTCTTCACTTTTGTTTACGGCAGCATATTATATTGGTTGAGTTGGGTTCGGCAGCTTCTAGAATGAACCTCTTAGTCTTTTCAAAGGTATTTAAAATTTAATAGTTTCTTTTTAAGTGCAATAAAAGTACTGCAAAGATGATGATGTTGTAAAAATATTCAGTGTACTGAATAATTTTGACCTATTATTCAAAACGTTTAGTACTAATTTGGTGATCATGCCTTTATTAAGTTAGTAAATATCATGAATAGTGTTCCTTCTGACAATGAATATTTTGCGCATAGTAGTTAGTTTATTTTTTAAAACGTGTTGTCTAACTGTAAATAATAAATATTGTAGTTAGATCAGAATATACTTGCAAAATAACGTTAAATTAGTTATTCACATGTAACAGGATTTGGAGATATTTCTGAATCGCGAT
The DNA here is from genome assembly GCF_043381705.1 of Parasteatoda tepidariorum. NCBI lineage: Eukaryota > Metazoa > Arthropoda > Arachnida > Araneae > Theridiidae > Parasteatoda > Parasteatoda tepidariorum. Next base: position 13,721,399 of record NC_092215.1, on the reverse strand, counting down.
CCGTCACGCCAACTAAAATCGCCGAACCCCAAATGAATTTAAAACAGATAATTTTAAAAAAAAATATGTAGAGGTTTACCCAGAGGAGTTGGTCCCTTCAATTTTATTTTATTTTATTTTATTCACTCATTTTATTTTATTTTATTTTTTTTATTTATTTATTTATTGGATATCTTTTTTTTTTAGTTTACCGCGGATTTCAGACCGGAAGATGTCAAGACTGTGATTATTCTACTGCAGATCACTATACGAAAATTTTCAACAGGAGTTTTCTGCCACAATGATCAAGATTAAAAATAATTGTACCTATACAAAGGAATTTTTCATACAAAAAATAATCTTAAAATGAGTATTCTGCTAATTAAAGCTCTCTTAAAGCGATTATATTTCAGAATGCCTAAAGTTTAATGATATCCGTAAATAATATTTCACATTCAAAATGTTAAGTACTATAAAATAATGCAATATTTTTTTTCAGATATGAAATTTCTGTATTTATATTTTTTCAGATATGATATCTTTTCATACACCACTATCTATACTTTAATGTAAATGACTACTGATGATTAAAAAATGAACAACAATATAGTCTATTTTAAGTTTTATTTATGTTGAATGAAGAACAGTGTTAGCAAGTAGGTACTACTTTTTTCAGCAAATTAATCATTTTTTTTCCAATGCCCACCTGTGTTAACATCCGTCAATTCAGGCATTGTTGGCCTCTCTTTCAGAGGCACCTTATTAGGTGTGCCAACGTCGCTCCCTCAGTGAAGACAGATAGTTTAGAGAAGGAACGAACATCCTTGCCTCGCCCGGGATTCGAACCGAGCACCTTTCTGATGCAAGGACAGTTCCCTGCCCCCTACACAGGTCGGTCGCCTCAAATTAAACAAGGAACAGAGATATTTCAATATCTAAGTATGTTGCACCAACTATGTTGCAGTCGCTAAGGTACTAAATGGAATACAAACTAGCATTTTTTTAAAAAAAGGTTTGAAATCGGGTGGAGTTTTTCACTTCGAGGAGGGTGGACTACTTTTCGGACTTTTTCTCTTGTTTTTTGTGGGTTGCTTCTGGTCTTTTTTATCATTAGTATTGAAAAGGAAATCTGCTCATTGAATTTTATTGTAAAGGTTAATACAATATTTCAAAGCATTTTTAGGTTTCAAATAAAAAATATTTTTTATGCAGCGAATCCATATCTGGGTATTAATGGCTCTCACAAATAGCAACGATTTATAGTATTTAAACAATATATAATTTGTGTATCGAAATTTTTTGATTTTGTTGAAATGTTCATTGAGCAAATTAGAAATGTAAGAATGCATTATATTGTGTTCAGTTATTGTGTGATAAATTGTTTAATACAATTTTCATTAATTAGCTGTTTAATGTATTAAAATATAAAATTTGAATTTAAGAATTATTTTTTATCTAAATATGTTTGTTTATTTACAGTTCCAACAGGGCGTATCTGAGGCATATAAAACCATGAGCTGGTTCGAGATTAATTTAACCAGCCCTAAAAAAAATTATATCAAGTGCTGATTTGGAAATATTTTATTATAGTCTTTTCTTATTTATAAGACTGAAAGAAATAATTCCTCAACATTTCAAAACTAATCATTATGACGCATAAAAAATTTCCTTCGCGTATTTAATTCGTGTCATAAAAGATACTATTAATTTAAATTACATACACTGTTTGCGTATTTTAGGCATATTTTGGCATATAACATTTTATTTTAAAAAAAGTAATAAAAATTATTTGGTAAAGGTTTGAATTATTAAAAAATATTAACAGACAGTCATTTTAATTAATTAAAAATAATGACTAAGTAAAAATGTTTCCCTACACCCCTAATATACATATTTTTAATTAATTTTGCTTTTTTTCATGACGTTTGGTTCATTCTAGGTTTCATGTTCTGCTGTAGGGAAAAATAATATTTAATTATGTTAAATTATTTAAATGTCTTAAGAGTTTAAATCCTAGTGCAATTGAGTGTGCTTGTGGGTTTCAAATCCTTCCTGTTTTTCCGATTGCTATTTGCTCATGAATGCAGGTCACGTGTACTATTTTCTTCCATTGTTAGTGAAAAAATATTTATCCATTTTTTTCAATTATGGGCAGAAATTCAATTATTCAATTATTTTTTAATTATGTTACTGGCTGCTCACAGTGTTTCATCATAGATATCTGTATCTGCATCTGTACTTATTTAAAATATTACTTAATTTCGTTAATTGTTTCATTGCATTAACTACATTATTTTCAAAAATGAATTAGAATTTCAAGCTATTTATGTTTCAATGGTAAAAAGTTTTTATTTTTGGATACATCTTATTAAAAGTATCTTATTAAATCCATTGTTTTATAGTTTGGACAATTAAGTGAAAGGTAAATCCATTTACTTAGTAATCTTTCTCAAAAAGAAAATATGTTTCAAGTAATTTCTAAAATTTTATAATTAAAAAAAAGTTCATATCTGATTTGAACTTTTAAATCTGGTATTGTAATGAAAGAAATTAATCAATTAATTTATTAGTTAATTAATTAATCAAAAAGCATAATGCAATTATTTATATCGATGCATTATTTGCTAGATTTAGAAAAATATAGGAATTGTTCGCAAAATAAAAGCATTACGGATTGATCCTTTTGATCAACGAATCGGAGTTTTACATAAAAAAATTAAATGATTTTTGAGGTAAGCCTTAAGTATTTAAATAGATTAATGCTGAAAGTATTAAAACAATTGCCTAAGGACGTATTTCTTTAAATAAACTTTTCTTTTCTTTTCTTTTTGAGAGAGAGAAATTTTTATTTTTGACCGTTAAACTGATAAGGAATAAAAAGGATTCTCCGCACCATCAGAGCCATTTTAAAGAGTAAATTACTTTTTCCCTTTTTTAAAATATCAAGAGTAATAAAACTTATTTGAAAAAAAAAGCTTCACTACAGTGAAAAAAATACAATAAAAGTAATAAAGCCACTTATGTATTTTTAGGTACATGTCATACCTGATTATATAATATGATTAGAAAAAAAAGTAAAATCATGCAGAGAAAGAAATACATATAAAAGAGAATAAGAATGACCATCAATTAGAATTTTTACATGAAAACTGGGAAATGTACGCTATAAGTAAAACTGGACGATGTATAAATAAGTATGAGAGAATATTTTTGATACTAGATTCAAAAATACCTATTTTTTTAAAAAAGCCCTTATAAGTTTTTTTTTAAATATTTAAGTTATATGTGCAATTTAAATTTTAATGGGAGAAATAAGTGGGGTGTGATAAATAAAAGTTGCAAAAAATGCGTTAGCGTAGAATAAACTTGGTTAGGTCATCCCAAACTATAGGGATTTAGAAAAGATATAAGCATAGTTTGTAGAATCGGTAAAATATTGGGTGATGATGTTTTGTGTTAATTTCTCATTGTATGTTTAGTAAGAATCTAATGTGTCTTAAATATCATATATTTTTTATTATCAGTTAAGTAATTCCGCTCAAAAATGAAAAGCAGTAAGTATAAAAGTGTTCCCATAACATAACATAAGGTTGGAAGAAAATATACTGTTTACTTTAAATTTCAAATAACTACTTTATTGGGTTTATTTTAATTAAAATTTTCAATCTATATGGTTTAGAGAAATTTATGAGAGTTTTATAATTTCATGAATGTTTTTTAAAATATTTTCCTAATATAATTCACGTATTCTTAGTTGAAAATCAATTTCGTTTGTTATTTAACCATTTCCCGACAAAAATAATAATAATAATTTCGTACATTGTTTTTTGTTTAAGAAAAGAGAAGGGAAAATGATTTTTCATTGCCCATAGAATTAACTTTTTTCTTATGTTTGCGCAATCGGGAAGAGTTGTCTTCTATGTTGCTCTTTTTACCACTTTTAATAATTTAGTTGGAAAAATAATTATCTTTTGTTTACAGTCATTAATAAACAGCATTCTTTTGTTCCCTGCCATAACTGTTCGCTTCATTGTGTTATGAATGTTTTACAGGATGTAGACTAACAATAATAAGATAACTGGAGAATCTTTTCTATTCAACTCCATCGAAATTTCTTTTTTTATAACCGCCTCCTGACATTGGTTCGAAGACAAACAGTGAAAGAAATCCATACATTAAGAAACGCTTCTTTTATAGTTCCTACATTTCTTATTTTACTTTTTGTGACTTTTTTATCTTCCTAATATGTTCTTTTATTTTTGACATCCAATAAGGATATCAAAATGAATAGCTTCCTTGGTTTTTTGTTGCAAGAATTTTTATCTCGATAAAAGACATTAAGAAGTTGTTTATATTCATCTTTTTAATCTATTTCTGAGTTAGATACAGTATTTTCTATCGCTAATACAGAATTGATGAAGATAAGGAATCGCTTGCCTAAGCAATTTTCTTATCCCAATCTACTGCGAATAATACGAACAAGACAAAGTGATTGCTAATAATTAACAAAAATTGCTTGCACGATTAAAGTTATTATAAAAAATTATCTCTATTACTTCAAGTGGCTTAGAAAAGACGCTACTTGAAAAGTTATTACTTTTTTTTTAAAGTTGCATAAGTAATAATATCTTCAAAAATATAGTAAGATGTGCCACACTTTGCTTTCTCTTTCAAATATAGTTTTATTTGTATACATTATGTTAACAGGGTGTTCCGTACAGAGCACACTCAATAAGTATTTTTAGAATCCATATCAAAATTGGAGAAAAAAGTAAGCATATTTGGGATCAAAAATTTATATTTAAGCTAGGTGTATGCAAAAACACAATGAAATCTGATAAATCGTAGTCCAGGAGAGTGGATTCAATTAGAAACAAGACACGTTTGATTACAGAAGAAAACAGTGATGTGTTTAAAGACGATTATTAAATACACTTTTTTATCTCAACTCCCAATTATACCTGCTTTGATGTTTATTATATCCGCTTCCGTTTCCGTAATTTGTCAAATTTTGACATAATTTTTCTCCTAGTTTCAATATTAAATTGCGATCTCCAATAAATATATTATTTTTGGTTTTCATTTTTGAGAAAGATTCTGAAAATACATACTAAGATGTATTTTTCTTATCCCACTGAACTTAGCTATCCAAAGGGTGTAGACTAGGATTAAAAATTCTAAATATGCTCCTCTTTATTTAATTTGCATAAATAAACTGATGACTAAATCTATTTGACAGCATCTTCCGATGCATTTATACTAGACCACCATCCAATCATAATTTTATACATATAAAGCACGCGGTATTTTAGATTCTCTATTATTTTTTACTGACAAAATTTACTTAACTATTATGTAGGATATCATGGAAATCGCTTATCTTTACAGGACATATCTGAGTTTAGCAACAATGGTTTCTGTGATTAAGCAGTAGAAGGTGAGTAGTGATTTTCGGAATGAGCTTGGACCCGTCAGAGCCACAAAACTAACAGATAGAGATCAAAGAAATTCAAGAAAACCACACCAAGCCGATGACCAACATACTCCAGGCGTTCCAACAAGCATCCGCAAAATGTTGTTTCGAAAAATATCATTCGCAAGAAAGCCCATTTGATTAGTTTTCATTGTCGTGCTGTCACCTTTATATATAAGCTATATGAGCCTTTGATTAAATATTCCAACCACGCTGTTTAGTTCAGGTGATACAAATCATGTTAAAATTGAACCATAGATGAGTGGAAACGAATTCTCTAAAGAGATGAATCAAGGTTTGATCATAATCACTCGGATGACAGTGTCTGGTTTGGCCTGAAGGTGCAATGTTAGAATGCATTGTACCTACAGTAAAGTTGGGAGAAATTATGGCGCGAGAATGTTCTGGGATACCAATTCATGGCAAGCTCCTACTCCACTATTCTATGTAACAATGGCCTGTTGCAATTTTATGGATTCGATCATTGTTACTTCCAGCATGACAACGCCACTTGTCCTGTGACGAGGTCCACCATGGATTGGTATGATGGTGGGGTATGATTGGTATGGAGTGAACTGGCCTGCCCAGAATATTGACCTAAATACTCTGGAAAACCTTTCGGTTGAGTTGGAGAGCAGAATTAAAGGGTGCAACAACCACCCGAAATTGGTGAAAGAGCTTGCTAATCTTCTCCAAGACAAGTGAAAGGAAATAGCACCGTGCACCATTCAAACACTTTCTGGAAGCGTGTCCCAAAGGGTTAAGGGCTGCTAGTTGCCTTGTGTGGAGGCTCTATCAACTATTGAGTATGAATAAATTGTGTTTAACTCCTTTATCACAGGTGTCCAATTATTTATTGATAGATATTGTGTATGTAACGGTTAAAATGATAGACCCGGTTATTATTAATGCTAACCTGTCTAATAATAACCTCTTCTTTTGGCCAAAATGAGAAAATCGGAAATTATTCACTTTAACCGATTATTATTAATAATAACCAATGAAGTTCGGTTAATGTGACTAAACGGTTTATATATCATCGAGACATGGGTGTGCCTCTTCCCGTCAAAATTAATAACAACCGCATCTTTTGGTCAAAGTGAGAAATATCGCAAATTATTCACTTTAATCGGTTATTATTAATAATAACCAATGAAGTTTGGTCAATGTGATTAAATGGTTTATATAGCATTGGGACATGGTTGCGCCTCTTTGAACACGCGTTACAGTTAAAGTGATAGATCCGGTTGTTATTAATACTAACCCTTCAAAATTGATAACAACTGCTTCTTTTGGTCAAAGAGAGAAATATCACAAATTATTCACTTTAACCGGTTATTATTAATTATAAACCAATGAAGTTTGGTCTATGTGATCAAACGATTCAGTGTGTCAAAATTAATAATAACCGCTTATTTAGGTCAAAGGGAGAAATAAAAATGCGAAATAATGACATTGATCAAACTTCATTGGTTATTATTAATACTAACCGGTTAATGTGATTAATTGTTAACTCTAACTGGTTCATTTTGTTATTATTAATATTGACTGGTTAGTATTAATAATTACCGACTATTCACTTTGACAGTAACATATATATATATATATATATATATATATATATAAGAAATATCGAAGTCCAGCTAAGCGAGAAAATTAAAGAATGAATGAGAACACAGCAGCCTTCATTTGGTTAAGAGAGCAAGGATCCAAATCACTCTAATATTACTGCGCTTTATCTTAAATGTTAGGGATTTTCAAAAGGGAAATCTTACAAGCAATTCTCATTACGTGTCATAAAAGAGGGGTAATATAACAATTATGATAGGCTAGAATAATTTGTGAGAAGTTTCTCGCGGGATTTCCTATTTGAAGAGAAAAATTATTATCATAATTATTGCATTATTAATTCTAAATTAATAACTACAGTACCGGATGTGAATTACTACTTTTTGGAAAGGGTTTCAATCTGAATAATGAAATTGAATTTAAATAACGAGAATAATCTAAACAGTTTTGTTAAAGCTTTTCAAATTACATCTTCCTTCCCTGAAATTTACGTACCATTTAAAAAATTTTAAAAAAATGTCATTTACTTCTAACGCTTTCCTTATGGGAGCATAACATGAAATTACTAAAATTGGTAATATTAACATATGTAATTTATAAAACTAATATATAATATAAGGAACACGTGTGTTTAAATGATACAAATTTAACTAATGCGCTGCGAACAAAACTTGTAGTCCTACTTTTTATAAAGTTTTTTACTTTTTAATAGTTTCTTTGATTTCCATTCAGTTCAAATTCACTTGTTTGAAGCGCTGGATGAAATTTTTTCACCACGAAATATAATTCTTCATTATAAAACATTTCAAATAAATTTTATAAACACTTCGAAAAGGTAAAAATTCAGAAACATGAAATTGGTGCGGTATTGCTTATTTCGTATTTTTTTTTAAAAAAAAATAGCACAGTGGTCGCTGTTCAGGACTTCAATATTGTTCAGTTTATTCAAAGAAAATTACCCCAATAGTCTATATACCGAAAGTTTAGGACTTCAGTATTTTTAAGGACATTTTTGCTAGATTCACTTGCTAGATTTTCTCACCTATTTGGACTATAATCCCTAAAAAGAGGAAAACACTCCCTAATCTCAGCAACTTTGTGCTGGCAGATCTTAATGTCAAATATCAGATAAATGTCATAAACATGTATTGATTTGTGATGCTGACCGCAAGGAAAACAAATGTTCTTTCGCCCACATATCTGTATCAGCTATGGGTAAACGCCTAACTCTTACAAATTTGAAGGGTGGAATGTTCCACAAGAAACATACATGTTTATCTGAACCATTTTAATTCATGTTCTATTTTACTTTTGAAAATTAATTTATTTTTCAAATGAAAATAAACAACTATTAAAACATTAAATTTAAAATAAACTGTGCATTAAATATAAGTTTTAAATTAACTCTATTAATATTATTAAGCCATTTTGGCATTCAAATGGATGCCTTTATGTTTTTTTTTTCATGAGATAACTTAAATTTTTCCGGTTAGTCATTTCTTCTCTTTTTTTTAATACGTGAACTATTTATGTATTTTCTTCCTTACGGGTATTCATTTATTGATCTTAAATTTAGCATAAGTTTTTTCAAGAATTATGTATGGCTCATTAAAATTAGGAGTAGATTATCTTGTATTGGTATACTTAAATTCATTATGAGTAAATCTAGTACCATAATAGATTTTATTTTTTTTTCATAATTCTGTTTTGTTCTTTCAGCAGCGAGTGTTTAATTTCTACTGGTGGATAGATTTCTTCTGATAAAGGGTGAGTAAATGGGACCATCCCAATAAGTTGGTGGAAATTTTGTTATTGAGTGTGGTGTCAAATTATATTCTTCAGTTACTTCTTTAAATAATTTTAACCAAGGAATATTTTTAGAACATTCCTTAGTTTTACATTTGAAAAGCATTACGGAAGTAATCCTAACAGTTCAACTTTTCTTGTTAGTTTTAGGTTAACGGGCTCCAGTTATTAATTACTTGATTTTACAATGTTTTATTCTGCTTTAGAATGCAAATTATATGCTGCATTTCAATCACTCAGAATTTCTTTGGAAGTTTGAATTTGAAAAATTTGGAGTAAAAATATCAATATAAGTTTCGGTTGTTATAAGTTCAAATGCAGAAAACCTCTTACATCGAGTGCGATGATCAATTATTAAAGTTAAATATTTATTTTGTAGAATTATAATAATTAAAACCAACTAAAATATCTAGTAAAATTATTTCGAAAAGTTTGTCAATTGGGGGCACCGCTTGAAGTAACCCAAATCGTTTTTGTCTAGTTTTTTTTAAAATTTATTTGACAATTATGGAAATGTATATTGAAATTTGTAGTATATGAAGTAATACTTTCCCAACAAAATACTGAAGTAAGTAGATATCCTTTTTTAGTACTAGGATGAAAAAAATTTTCTTGAATTGTTTTGAATAGTTTGTATCTTAAAGAAAATTGAATAAAAATTTCGGTAAAACCCTTTTTTACGAAAACATAACACATTATTGGTTTCAAATAATTTTCCATTTAAATTATCGTTTTGCTGGGATTTGCGAATTTCACCTTATTGCAAGAGATGTGAATAATGGTTTTTATCATTTATTTCAATATTAGTAACATTTTTGTTATAATTATTTGCTGCAATATCTCCATAAAACCTGAAAGCTTCAAAATTTGATGTGCTTTTTGTGCAGTATACGTCGTAATCATACATACTCAATTGTAAAGACTATAGGAACAATCTACGTTTCAAATTGTTTCTATTTTTTATTGAAATTATTGCTTCATAATATGTACGTATACTGGCTTTTGGATATAAAACACCTGAAACATTCTATGGAGCCATTTCAAAACTGCTCCAAAATCACATTGTTTGAGTTAACAAAAATAGGATATAGTAATTTAAGTAGGACATAGTAAATTAAGTCGTATGATCCGATTATTTAAAGTTGCTCTAATTTTACTAATTAAAAATTTCACTCTTATTTACAGTCAGCAAAAATAAAAATGGATCACTCTTATAAATTTTAATGGTTGGATGGATTTTCCTTCTGTAAACTACTATGGCACTATCACTATCTCAATATATATCTATATCTATATGTATATATATATAGATAGATAGATACATACAGGGTCTTTATAATTAAAGTTCCACTTTGAAATGGCTATAAAAATAAAACTACCCGACCAAATGTCATCAAACTTGGTAAATGTCTATAAGAGGTCATGGGATTTTAGTTCCCTCAAAAAAAAGTTCCAAAATTCACTACCAGCAGAGAATGGCGCTATATGCTATAGTGTTAAACAAATGTGAAATACGCGAATTTGTTTTACGCGTCATGTGACTTTGCAGTTATAAAAGAGAGGCGCCTTGTCTGAGCTGTCAGTGTTCTGAGTCGACAATGTCTGTTACCACGCAAGACCGTGCTTTGCTCGTGAAATGTTACTATGAATGCGACAGCAATGAACGGAGGGCTTTACAAAAGTTCCGTCCTGTAAGAGGAAAACGCCGAGGTCCGATGACACCGCAAGGTTTACGGAAAATGGTGGCAAAATTTCAAGCCACAGGTTTGTTATCTGTTGCACCTGGGCGTAGACGAAAATCTGCGTCTGTGGAAACCAAGGAGGCTGTTGCATTAGAAGTAGAGGAAGCAGCAATGGACACCAGACAGGGGACGTGCAGCGTAAGTGCTGTTGCACGTCGTCTCGACTTACCATTGAGGAAAGTGTTGCAGTACTACCCTTACAAAATCAAACTTGTTCAACAACTTTGACTTAGAGATCCGGCTTTAAGAGAAACATTTTCTTTGAGCTTTCTGGCACGGATGGAGGTGGACATCAATTGGCCATGGAACATTATGTGGAGTTTTTACTTAAATGGGGATGTCAACACCCATAACTGCAGGATTTCGGCCAAAGAAATCACTCATGTTTTCTACGAAGTTCCCTTACATTCGCCTAAAGTCACCGTTTGGTGCGGTATGACAGCAAATTTCATAATTGGACCTTTTTTTCTTTGAAGAGCCATCGGCAGCTGGGCCCGTGACATGCACTGTGACTGCTCCTCGCTTAGAATCGATGCTTAGATGTTTCGTGATACCTGAACTTCAGCAAGGGGGCATTTTAGCCACCACGATCTTTATGCAGGACGGGGCTCCACCTCACATTGGTAGGTATGTCAAACAGTTACTGCAGCAACATTTCACATATGATCGTATTGTAGCCCGAAACTTCCCTATTTCTTGGCCAACCCGATCACCAGACCTCAACCCCTGTGACTTCTGGTTGTGGGGTTACCTCAAAGACATTGCTTATGGTGATAACATAACCAATTTAGTGGCATTGAAGAATGCGATACACAGACATGTCCGTAACATTTCTCCAGATATGCTAAGAAGTGCTGTTGAGAATGCAATATTGCGATTTAATTTGCTTTCAGAAAATGACGGAGGCCACATTGAGCATGCTTTGTAGCTACAATAAAAGTGCTTGCAACTGATGTTTCCTCTGTTATTTCGATTAACCTTATTGCATACAGCGCCATTCACTGCCGGTGGTGAATTTTTGAACTATTTTTTTTGCGGGAACTAAAATCCCATAACCTCTTATAGACATTTACCAAGTTTGATGACATTTGGTCGGGTAGTTTTATTTTTATAGCCATTTCAAAGTGGAANTTTTTGAATTCTTTAAAAACACTTAAGACAAATTTCTAAATAAATTTTTCTTAATTTTTTATGTATTTTTTAATTCTATTTCATTAAAATTAAAACTTTTTATTTTAAGTATAAATAATGTTTAGTGGATGGAGATAATTTTCATATCATATAGGATCAGATAGAGATAATAATCATATTTCAAGGGACGTATAAAAATTCAAAATTGTTGAGAGGAAAGAACTGACTTGGGAGCTCTTACAGTTTGATTTGAAGATCTCGAATCAGAAGAAAATGACTCTTATGTAAAATGTTATGGAGTCACAAAGTACTTGAAATATCGTTGTCTTTAATAGCATTCTCAGTGCGAGTTACCCTTTGATAGCGTTAGTAATCATTGCTGCGGGGTAATTGTTGAAATGTGTGCATTGAATACATAACTATGCATCGTAGATAAGAGCCCAGCTTGGTGGACAACAGCGGACATTAAGGGGTGTGATTAGGTCTTTCTGCATTAGGATGGATAGCTATGGTAATGAACAAGTACACTCCAAGATTCTGACGAAGGGAGTATAAGAGGTAGTACTTTTATCGATGTAGACAGCTTCGTCGTAATTAAAATAATCTTATTATACTAATCAGACATACAAATTCGGGATGTGGTAATGCTTAGCATAAGCTAGACTCCGGAGGTTAATATTATTAACTCACTGCTTTGAGACCTCCCAAAACTCAGCAATTACCGGGTTATATCACCCGGTAACTTTAAAATTCCTCTTTGGCGCTATTAAATTGATAGGAACCAGACAAGAATATTTTAGTGGTATAAGCTAAGAGGAATAATTTCAAGATGGATTTGATATATTCTAATAAATAAGATATCAGTTATGATTTTAATTCGTGTTACTTTGTAAGATATTATCCGACAAAAGATAATGAAATCAAATATTTTCTGCAAATTATTACGTTTAAAAGCAAATTTAAACGAAACAATTTTCAATACAAGCTAAAGTTTGAATTCAATTTTTAATAAATTTTTTTATTATCTTCAGTTGATCAACTAATTGGATTTTGCATTTAACAAAAACACGTTTTTTCTTTAATTTTTTTTTTAATTTTTGTTCTTTCCCAGTACAGGAAATTTGGATTGAAGTAAAATGCCCACATAAAATGTACTATTATTTCATTTAAAATTACATAAAATACTGACACCAGTTACAAGTTCATAAGAATTTCATTAGAAAAAGTTTAACAGAAATTTATTATTAGATTCTGTTAAATTAGAAAAACTAATTTTTATTAACAAAATTTTTATTAGAAAAAATTTAACAGAAAGACGTTTCTTTTTCTTCAAGTTTTTGATCTTTCCCAGCACAGGAAATTTGGATTGAAGTAAAGTGCCCACATAAAATGTACTATTACTCCATTTAAAATTATACGAAATGCAGACACCAATTACAAAATTATAAGAATTTCATTAGAAGCAGTATTTGCTTGTATTCCTTGAGAGACAAACTCCCGGTTCAAATACGCACTAAATATTATTTAGCAAGTTTCTAAATTGAATTGAATTATGTCGGTAAATTGATGTTCGATAATTTTAAGTTAAATAAGTGCATTATTTTTTTTAAAACATTATGGTTGAAGATAAGCATATAAAACGAATTTTGACCATAATGGCAACAGATAAGAACCACAATATTTTATTTCCCATGATACATTTTCTGAAGGAATTACAAACTGTATTTTTCTGTGTCGATTATGTTTGAGAACTAATATAGCCTAGAGAATTAATATTGCTTCGGGAGTTCTATATAGCTATAACCTAAATTAATATAAATTACTATACTAACAAAATAAAATTCATCTAAAAATAAATATATCAAAGATTAAGAGTTTTATGTGCATTTATAGACTTATTTCCACTTTTTTATCTTTAATTATGATCAACGCATGAAATATCCTCAGACAATTTCAGCATTAAAAATAAATGTTATCTTAATACTTCTCATAACATTATTAATTATTTCATTTCAAAATGGGAATTATTTTCTTTCATGTAAACTTTTTTAGTTTGTTTAGTAATTTCATCGTAATAACGCAATTTCTTTTCTTAAATTTCCTTTTTAGCTTATCAATCAATATTCAAAATAACCTTTTTCTTGTTACAACAAATGATACTATCAAGGAATTAACCATATTTTCCAATGGAGTATTTCAAATATTACGTAATCACCTAAAGATAGTTTGTGATTCGCTTATTTTAACTGACGAGTGTGAGGGGTAGCTAAAAATTATCATAACATACTCATGTAGCATTTGAATGGCCCCAAGCAATTTTTCGAAACAAATTTCCTTGAAATTCGGGCTTGTTAATCAATATCCAAGATAACCTTTTTCTTGTTACAACAGAAGATACTATCAAAGAATTAACCATATTTTTCAATGGAGCCCTTTAAGTATTGCGTAATCATCTGAAGATAGTTAGTGATTCGCTTATTTCTGCTGACGAGTGTGAGGGGTAGCTAAAAATTATCATAACATACTCATGTAGCATTTGAATGACCCCAAGCAATTTTTCGAAACAAATTTCCTTGAAATTTGGGCTTGTTAATCAATATCCAAGATAACCTTTTTCTTGTTACAACAGAAGATACTATCAAAGAATTAACCATATTTTTCAATGGAGGCCTTTAAGTATTGCGTAATCATCTGAAGATAGTTAGTGATTAGCTTATTTCTGCTGACGAGTGTGAGGGGTAGCTAAAAATTATCATAACATACTCATGTAGCATTTGAATGGCCCNAAATCCCTTTATAATTTCAAAAAAAAAATTTGAAAGCCCCTTGTCGCCTTAATCAATATCCAAGATAACCTTTCTCTTGTTACAACAAAGAATACTATCAAAGAATTAACCATATTTTCCAATGGAGCCCTTCAAGTATTGCGTAATCATCTAAATATAATTTGTGATTCGCTTATTTTTGCTGACGAGTGTGAGGGGTAGATAAAAATTAACATAACATACTCATGCAGCATTTGAATGGGCCCAAACAATTTTTCGAAACAAATTTCGTTGAAATTCGGACTTGTTAATTCAAATATAGATGCTCACAGATTTGATGTATAATTTGAATAATAAAATAAACCTCATCAATTCAAATTTTTATTATTTTATTTAAAAAAATTGAATTTTTTAATTTTAATATTTGTTTTTTTATTTTAAAAGTTTTTTAAAGTAAATTAAAGTTCTTTAATGTAGAAGTCATTTTCTGACAAAAATTTTATTTTTAATATACATTTAAAGAATATATTAAATGTCATAAATTTGTGATTCTGTCTTAATTAATTTTAATAAATTAGTGACAACTGTTTTTTAATGTGAAATATAGAAGCTCAGTTTTCATAATTAAGATATTCATATTATTTTTAAAACTCGATATTGTAATTATGTATCATGTATGTTCGATGATATCATCGATTTGTTGTTGGCATATTTACATCAATGTTTTCATGGCATATTGATCTCAACTATGATGTCATCACTGTGTTGTCCTTATATGGATTTCAATGGTGGTAGTAATACTAAGGTATTGACATGTGATGTCATCAGCACAGATATCATTACTGTTGTGTTGACATGCGCTAATATCATAGGGGGATTCATCATTGTAGTGTTGACTTTTTTGTTACAGGATAGACTTCAAGGCATAGCCTGTCTTTGTATAGACAGGCTATAGTAGATGTGCTGTAATACTTTATTTACGTCGCATTAGAGCAACACTATGATCTATTGGCAACTGTATGAGAAAGATCCCTAAGAATAATTCGAAGATTTGCCGATCCGAAGAATAAGATTTGTCGTCACAATTAACTCTGCAGAAGGGCTGGCTAACATGGAAGTAAATAAACTTTCTTTTTCTTAGGTAACTTGCTATTCATGGCTTCTTTGAAATGCCCCTCTGTAATTTAATTCATAAATTTTTTAAGTGAAACTTATAAATTAGATTTCAAAATGTTATTATTTTTTACTCATCTCAACCTGTTTAAATTTTCTCTTAATGTGACAATTCTTTACAAAAATTGTTTTATCTGGTAATATAAATTTGACTTCAATCATTAGATTACCAAAATTGTTTCTTCAAAATCACTTCTTCTTGCATTATAATTGTTTAGACGTCTTCTCTGAAATCAATGAATAAATATGTCATCAAGTTTTTCTCATTCCTTATTTTTTATAATTTATCGTTATATTGTTTCATACTGAGTGAAAATAAAACAAATGCATGTCTTTAGAAATATTTACTTGTGAACGTGGATTTAAATAAACAGATCTATTCGACTAGGTTTGGTGAATATATCTGACAATATAAGTCATAGAACTCAAGTTTATAATCAATGAATATGTCATATTTCGGCAATTTATTTTAAGATTCTTTATTACTCAATAATTTTTTTTTAATATTTTACCTTATTCTATAAATTTTTTCGCTACCAATACGATCACTGTAAACTCCTTCAAGTTGACCACATTGTCGCTGAGCAATTATTTGCATTGCACTAATTCTTTTAGTGCATTTAATTTGCATTGCACTAATCCTTATGCCAGCATTTCTTAATCTGGATATTCAATCCAGCTATAAAAACAAGTCTGTTGCTATATTATTGTCATGATTGATAAGGACTGAAGTTTTTTCAGAGTTATACCTCTGACAACAACGATTCAATAAATCGCTACAGTTACTTTTGAAAGTCTGGATTGAATATAAGGTTGAACTTCACGTACTTTATGCGAGCTGCAAAATTTTTAAACGCAATTTTCAAAATGAATGGTGAAAACTGTCAAGAGAAGGACTGTTAAAATAATAAAGGATTTTATAGGACTGTAAGTGCAAACTAAGATGGAATTATACACTGTAAAGAGTACTAAAGAGTGAATTATTTTTACAACACAGAGTATCATCCAAAAAGGATGCCTTTACCAAAGAACATACATAGTCGATATTCTTTGCCTTGACTCTCTAAACATATCCTTCTAGTCTTTCTTTTAGAAAAGTATTATTTAAAACTACCGTGTCTGAAGAGTTCAATATGAACTTCGATGTAAAAACAATTCGGAAAGACAAATTTTCGGAGTGATATTGGAGTAAGGCTGTCTACCAAAACGCTTGCAAAGCAGTCTTTATTATCTGGTCATAGATCATCCTTTGCCAAACTCAGCCAGTAGGCTTTGTGGATTCATAGACTATCACTGCAAAAGTTTCCCTTGTTTTCCTCTCTCTGTTTGGTTTTTTGCATATGTTACTGTAATTGTCTTTTAATCTTGCCATTAGAAATTCTTGCCATTGATTTCGTAAAAAAAAACTATACGAAACCATTTTTAAGCAAGATTTGTTTACTTTCACAGTTCAACCTCCTTGATTTTACTGCAATGCAATTATTTGCTACACATGTTACGGTGTATTTTGTAATGTTACAGCGCTTTACGAAACAGAGCGTCATTTGTTTGTAACTGTTATAACAAAATTTAAAAACATTATAAAAACATTTGCAGCTTCCATGATCACTTTACCGTTTATTTCAATCTTTTACTTCTCTAACATTTTGAGAACCACTTACTTTTGAAATCGCATTTTTTGACAGGATACACTTTACATGTAATGGATTATTTCAGCAGTAGGATGCCCTAGTTTTTTTTGAAGAAAAAACTAAATTTTATTAAGGATATAAAACAGTTTGTCTAAATGGTCGAGAAAAATTTAAAAATAATAATTTAGGGATATTTTTGAGTTAACATATATATATATATATATATATATATATAAAGATTTATTTTTCAACGAGCTACTCGGA
>NC_092215.1:13664571-13702199 GCF_043381705.1 Parasteatoda tepidariorum | reverse complement strand
ATATATATGGAAAAAATATTTAATTATATTTATTTTTGAAAATGTGGCATACAAGCTATTTTTTTCTGCCCTACACTTTTTCTTAATATTCATAAATTTATTAAAAATAAAAGATTAAAAAAAAACTTTTCAACTTCTAGAAAAACTTGTCAACTTCTCTTCTTCAATAGATTCTAAACTGAACAATAAAAAAGAACTCACAATAGAAAACTGCTCGCAGATGAATTCTAAGAGCATTCGTACAGTATGAAATGCCATAAAAATAAGTGCCAGGTCAATCTACGTTCTTGATATAGAGGGTGATTTTAAAATCATGCAGAATAGCTTAAATAGCTGTTTTTTTTGCTGTTTCATAGTAATTTAATAATTTGGCAAGCTTAACGATTGAAAATCTAATACTTTCACAATTTGCATGCAATTTCCGGAAATAATTGCTATAAAATGTAAAACTAAGATCAAATTAAGACAATAAAAGTAGATGTAAACAATAAAAGAGACAATAAAAGATAAACAAAAGCACTCGTTCAAAGGTGCATGTAGAGATGGTTCATAATGAGAAAGAGCCATTAGTGGCGTACGATGCCTTTTCCTGTAATGGATATTAGTCCAGCAATTCTTAATTCTTATGATATACATTACCTTCTTTCCAAGTTTGACCATTATTTTTACCCTGTATACGCATAAAAACTTCTTTAAACAGACAACAAAGGGGAAAATTTAGCTAATTATCAAATTTTATGAAAATTGTACAATATATGACCTTTGAAAAATTTTTGAATATCTAAATTTTATGATCGCGATAAAAATTTTAAAATATTGAATTTTAAAAAACTGTAATTTTTTAAGCAAATAATTGAAATTAAGTATGCCTTCCAAATGAACAAATAATAATGATGAATAGTTTTTTGCTTAAATATTCCTTAAAATTGGGAGTTAAGGAAAATAGGAAAGCACTTTAAAAAGTTCCGAAAATTTATTATTACATTTAAAACTAGTAAATTGCTAAGGAATTTAAACAAATTGGGGTTTAATCTAAAAAAAAAAGATTTTTAAAATGAACTATTCATTATTTAAATGTAAGTTTCATGCAGATTGTTTTGAATAAAATATGATTCTATACTCTAAATATTTTTTTTTCTATCCATCGGTTGGTCTTACTTTTGGAAGAGCACATCCGATGAATAAAAGAGCAGGTTTTGGTAAGCTGGAATGATCTTCTCGTCTTTTTAGAATTTAATAATATGTATTTGTGAGCTTGGCGATGGGTGGAGATGCCAAAAAAGCTTATATCTGGAATATTGGCTTTGTGAATGTGTAAAGGGGGAGAAGGTTTTGAAAGAGAAGAGAAATCGTATATATCTTTTCGCCGACTGTTTCAAACAAATTTGCTGTTAGAAATTTTTTTTCATAAATTTCGAGGAGGTTGTTGTTTTGAATAGATAAAAAAAGCATTCTTTGCATTGTTCATTTTTTTTCATACAAGAATTTCAACCATGAATGGAAGTATTCTCCAGTATCTGAATTCATAGTGAAACTGTTGCAATAGTTTTGCGATCTCATTTATACAACATTTGTATTCTCAGCAATAAATTATATTTTTCTATTTCTCTTCGAAAAAAAAAGTTTGCGCATCACGTGTTGAATTTTTTCCCCCTCTAAGTTATTGCAATATTATATTCGATAGCATATATATCGATATTCTGAATCAAATTGCTTCTTATAAGTAACTATATGCAAATTATAAATAAAAAATCAAACTGTTATTAAAACCATTCGTTAAAAATGCAATAGGTAATAAGGAAATCAAATTTTTATCATGGCTAGTTACATATTACTTTTGTGTGCCAAAACTTCTTTAACTCAAAATATTTTACCGAACACACATTGCTTAAAAAGCAGGGCTCAAACCTGAAGTTAATTATTAATTTTAAAGCGTAGAAACTATATTTAAAGTGTCAGTGAGTTCAAAAAAGCCATCATGTATTTTAACAATAATTTCAAAGAAAATGTCTTTCTAAGAGGCGTTTTTAACTAAAGAGAATCTAACGTCAATCAAATGTAACTAACTGATTTCATTGTTTCTTAAAAGTTAAAGACAAGGGTTCTTTCCTAATAAATCAAGATCGTGTTGTTGAAACAAAGAATGGTGAAACCTTTCTGATTAGAATTATTTTGATTTTTCAGTAAACGAAGGGTAATCACATATCATGAAAAGGATTAAAAGAAATGGTAATTGAATCTTTTAAATTGCATAAATATGTTTTTCTTTATTTTTGCATGACAAAATCGAAAGCTCAACCATTTTGTGACGCCACAGTTGTCATTACATATTTCCTAACTTTTAAAATATCTTTAATTACTCAAGCTTAATTTTTTTAATCATTCTTAATCGAATTATATTTAAATTCAACCAATTAGTTAATTTTTATTTAAAGCGAATATAATTTTTTTTATTCTTTTCATATCGATCAATGCAACGGCTAACTTCTTATTTCAATACTAATGTAGACTCATTAACTTACTGATGCACCTATTCGAAAACAAAGATCTATTTATAACTCTTTATTCTTAAATTTCTTACAAAAAATATGTTTCAGTTATACGATTATAATAATTCTCACAGTCTTCGCTGGCGATTCACGATAGTCAAGGTATTTTTCAAACCTAATTTTGATTATAGGGAGTTGGCTTTATTTTTGGCTTTGTTATTTTCCGATAAGTCACCAGCATGGATCTCTTCTCATGATTCTACGGTATGTTGAGAATAATTCAAATACTTTTTAATTTGACTTTTGATTAGGCACGTTATGAAGGATTTGTCTCCCATGGTATGATATGTTATGGTATGTTATTTGTCTCCCTTTTTGATATATTTTATGCAAAATTTATACAACTTAAAGACCTATTGATAAAATATAATTTTTGTATCTCGGGCTCTACAATTACTACCAAATAAAAATTTTATTATAATTTATAATCCAGTTTTCATCTTCAACTGTTATTTTCATCACAATCTTTAATTAGTCAAGTATTTCTTACAACTTCCATCTACACATGATTTCTATCTGAGCACACATAAACTTTTTAAGCATATAGATACTTAGGCACAATTTTTAATCGTTTTAAACTAACTTTTAGTACTGTTATAACCACATGTGTAAGCTTTATTTACGTTGCTTGAATATACTATCTCTACTTCATTTATTTAACGTGGATAGCATTTCTGGACATTAATGGACACTCATTATGCTTCAGGCGCCTTTTTTCATATCTGAAGGGCATAACGAAAGGTAATTATTTGTGACAATATGTATGATTTTTTTCAGTAAGACATGTATTTCATATCAGATTTGATTTAAATTATATTAAAATTAAAATTTAAAATTTAAATTTTTATAAAGCAACTCAAATGTTCTCATCTAAAATGTTTATTGACTTGTTCTTAGTGAAGATTATTCTTAGATTTTATTTAATTTTATGGTAAAAAATTAAACTTGAAATTAACGAAAATTAATGCTTGCAAATTTTGTGCATATAAATATTAAAGGTTTTTATCGTAACAATAAATAAATAAGTGAAATTTTATAGAAAATAAAATAATTAAAGAAATTTGAATATTCATTCCCGTCAGAGAAATTATAACGAGATTTATTTTATTTAGACAAATATAAACACATCTAAATATTGAAATTTCAATGTAAGAATTTACTTTGTTTTCCGTCCTCATCTCTAAAAGGTAACACAACAAAGACCATTATATCATGTATTCAATAATCACATGAGAAATCGATTAATGGAAGAGAATTTATAGAGTAGAAACACTCGAGTTTAGCTTTAGCATTGTAACTACAATTGCTCCAACCAATTCGTCTAAATGTCTTTGTTTAAATAAATAGAACTCAACTCAAGAATATTCATTGCAGAATGCTTTAATGTTGCCTTGGATTGACTAATGAATTGTTAATGTAACAAATGATTTAATAATTTTGCATTTAAGTGCATATTTGTATGTATAAAATGAAACTCTTTAACACACACGTTAATTCCTTCCATCAAGTTAGAAGACTAAAACTTAGAATATGTGTTCCACATGAAACAAATACAAAATCTGAAGAAAAAAAAAGTAAAATAGAAAAAAATGCATGGTAATAATTACCAAATCTTAACTTTTTACCTAGATAAAGGTCTAAAATTTTGACCATGTGCTTTTAATCAGACATAAAGAAAAGCAGAAAACGTTTTATACCCATTTTTGTTATTATCGAGTAATAAGCACGACTGAAAGATATGCTAAATAAAAGTTGCGACAAAAATTGATGTTTCAAATTTAAACAACGTACTCCTTATCAGAAAAGTTAGGTGGGTATTTTACTTAAGTCACACTAGAGCGCACAATTTAATATTTTATTTTATAACCGTCGTTGAACAGCCGACCCAATTTTTGGGTTTACAACTGCTACTATTCAACTCCGTAGAATTGTAATTTTGAACCCAATCCAAAAGACAAAGGAGCTCCTGGATCAAGTATTGGGAGAAATTTGCCTTCGTGGAGACTAACCCGCATTTGCGTTACATGGAGAGGAAAACCACGAGAACATCTCACGGTAAGCCTGACGGCAAAAGGACTCTAATCCATGATCCGTCTTCCACAGAAGATATTTCACGTCAGCACTGTGGAGCCGGATGCGGATTCGCACATACCAGCCATCGGGGGATTCGAACCCGGTTCACCTCATTGGAAGGCGAACGCTCCATCCCCTGAGCCATCGCGACTTACAAGGAACTATTGGCGATTGTCTGGGAAACATCCCCGAGGATGGTCCGAAGACATGCCATCACAATTTTGATCCTCTGCAAAGAGGAATGCTCCTCCGTTTTGGTAGTCCGACGACATGCACGCGAAGTCAAGTACTTTGCGGTAGAACAGCGTAAAGAGGACTGATGTAGTTCACCTTCAGTCCCTACTTAGGTTGATCAAAGTGGTCACCCATCCGCTTACTGACCGCAGCTAATGATGCTTGACTGCTGTGTCCTACTGAGAAGCGCGTCTTTATGATCCGGATGCTAATAAAAGACAAAGCCACCCAAGTTACCACTGTGGGACCCCTTATCTGATAAAGGGAGAAACTTTATCTGATAAAGGGAGAAACGTTTCATTTTGATATTTTGTTATTATCGAGGAAATCAGTAACCAACAGTAATGCACAATAACACGCCTTATAGTTTCCAACAAAGATAGAAGTTCCAAATTTTAATCATGTGTTTCGAATCGTATGAAGGGAAAACTGTAAGTGTTTCATAACGACGTTTTGTAATTTCCGGGTAGTATCAGTAATATTATATAACACGTATTTACGAAGATGGAAATCTCAAATTGGAGCCATGTTTTTTTTATGAGATTTATAGAAAAATAATTTTTATGGAATTTTTTAGGAGATATGCAGATTTAATAATTGTAACAATAGGGTTTTATCGGGGGAAATGGGGGGCAATTAGCCTATTTGACTGCAATACTAAGTAACGATTTCTTCCAGTTAGAAATATAAAATTTAGGCTATTTGTTTCTTTTTAATCAGATAAATAGAAATAACATTTTTGTTATGATATTTTGGTAATTATCGGGCTTATTAGGAGTTAAAAAAAATTACAGTTAATCGGACTGACTTGCTTTTGTCAAGATGTAAATTTGGGCCATGTGTTTTTTGTAAGATTTATTAAAAAAGATTTAAATTTTTACTTCGATATTCGTAATTATAGGGTAATGCCGGATTAATTAGTCTAAATGACAGCGATGAACAAGATAGGAATCTCACATTTCAACCTTGCGACAGAATAAGCTAAATAAGATATATTCAGAAATTACCGAAGCCTTAAATTCACAGTAACAACATTTTTCAACTCAGATATAAATCATAAATAAGTTTTTATCTGATAAAAAGAAAAATTAATAAATTTTCATTTCTGTAGGGGTAATTAGTAATACGTTTACATACTAAACAATACGTTTTAACTCTAGGGCCATAAATTTAGACCATGTTTTTATGAGATAAATAGAAAATTTTAAAACCTTTATTTTGATATTTTTAGTAACTATCTGAACTGTATATTCATGCAAGTGGATGACTACGCGGAATCCCAAAATTCGCTAGGGTAGGGTAACACCAACGAGAGATTTCTGACTTTCTGACTTGCATTAAAAATGCTAATGTCATGCTTTTGGTATTTTTATATTAGCATAAGACTTAGAAGAACTTCTTTAATTTCCACCTACTAATTAAAGCATTTTAACAAACAAAAAGTGTTGAACTATTGAACGCGAAAATATGTTTAAAATATGTCATGGAAAATATTTTGAATAAATTATATTTTCATTTTTGATAGATATTAAAAAGATTGAAATAAAATAAATATTCGAAGATAAAGATACAAAAGCACTGAATACTCTATTTATTGTGCGTTTAAAACGATACTAGAATTTCAGAAACTTTAAGAGCTTATTGATGTTTCTTGTAAATTGCGACTCAAATGAAAGGCAGTTTTAATTCGAATATTCTCAGAAGAGAGTTGTCAGTCTTCTTTGCAACTATATGGGTTTTCTATAGATCTATTTAATAAGAAATAGATTACTCGGTGAAATTGAATTGTCATGCATCAAGAAATGCTTTTATTTTAATTATATTTACTTTTGTTTGAATTATTCGGGAGTCTTATAAGCTTTAGTTTATAGAAAAGGAAATGCTTTTCTATTGGAAATATTTTATAAAATTTAATCTTAACTAACCCTTTCTCGCCCTTACTTCATAATTTAAATTCCTTATTTTATCAGGCTAACAAGTTATAATATATATAAAATTATACTGGAGTTAATAAAAGTATGAAATGTTTATTATGTAGATGAAATAAAAAGAAATTGTGGAAACATATTTTCTACAATAAACTAAATTTAAAATTTAACAGTTTTTTTCTGAATTTATGATTACATAATACTTAATTTAAACAATGTCGGGATTCATAATATAAATTTAAAAACAATATGTTTTTTTTCAATTATCAATATTTAAAATCATTATTATTTACTTTTATCAAAGGATTATAATTTTAAAAAAATAATAATTCTTTGACAGAATGCGCATTTGAAAACGTTGTGTATTGTTTGGAAATGTCGTTGTGTATTGTCGAAAAAAGACCCAATATAACAAATTTTTCACAATTCAAATTGTATTTCCTCAAAACAAAGATTTTATATTCTTATAACATTTATAGACTTTCATCTGATGTACTTCAAGATTAAATATATAATTATTTTATTAAGGGTATATTTCTTATTGCATTTATTTTTTTTAAACTTTTATTTAAAAAAAAAACACGGTAGTACTTACATTTGTACATTTGAAAACGAAAAACAAGTGAAAAAAAAGCTTACTGCCCTTCTCCTTTCAAAAAAAAATTTTTTCTTTTAAGAAAAACAATTTATTTTGTTACAGGTAATAAAAAAAAGTAATGCGCTTGTTGTTCAGTCTGAAAATCGTTACTGCTCTAGTTGACAAGAATATTTTCCTGAGGACTTTACTTTTCACAGTGTGTTTAAGTTTTTACGTTTTTAATAAACATATAAATTTTTAAAATATTTAATTGCAATACTATTTGCTATTACGTTCATGAAATACTTGATTTGTTTAGATTCATGCGCGTTTCTTAAAAAAGAAAATTCTATTGCATAAATATCTCAAATTAATCAAAATTAGTGCTATCGCAGTTTCAAATATTCACTAGTTTAAGGTAAAACGCAGTGTTGAAGCTTGGTTTGATTTTTCTAACCGTATTTATTACTTGTTTTGTTAACTTGTTAAAAGTATTCAATCAAAAAAATCTTTTAATAGACAAATGTATAAAAATTTTCTCGGAAAACTTTAAAGCCAAGTGAGTTATTGCATTCAGCATAAAATCAAATTTAATTAAAATTGGTTAAAGAAAAGGTACTCTGCCCTTATCTATAAATGTTTAAACTAGCTAGTTTTTAAGGGTTGGTTTAAGCGTTAAATATTACAAAATATCAAAATTTATTCTAAGTAAATCGGCTTTTTCAAACTGATGATACATAAACAGGTTGTTTTAAAAAAGACTCACAAATTCGAGAGATTCAAAGAAGCAGTTAAAATAAAAACGATTTTTTTTCATTAAAAGAGTTCGCAATTAGAATGAATTTCTTTGACACAGTACAAGTTTCAGTTTTTAAAAAAATCGACACATGGCTCTGAAAATCCCTACAACTGCGTTTTTTCGTAGCGCTCTAAGAAGTCCATAGTTTTTTACCCGCTCAATGTGTGTTATTGTTGCTAATGATTGATGTTTTGAAGACTTTTTAATGTGATTTTCATTCATTGTGATGTGGTTTTAATTATTTTTTCTTCCATTTACTGTTTTATTATTTGAAGCGCTATCTGTTAAAACATTTCTGATAGAAAACAAAATTTTTGGGCAAAGGATTAATGCACTGTTACAAAAAATGTAAAATATTTTCTTAACCTTATCCAATAGTTAGTTATTTATTTTTTAAAAAAAACTGCTTCTAATTTAAGCCAATCTGTATTTATAGCTGAGAGAAAAAGAAAACAAAGTAAATTTTATTTCGCGCTGTTACACGTCTGAAGTCTGAAAGGTCATATGGTATGGCTTATATATATATACGGAAAAAAATCATTACTGTTATAAGATGATATAGCTTCAAAATGTTGTATATTTCAAATAATAGTCTTTCAAATAAATTCTAGCTAAGGGATCATACGCTTAGTAATTCTAGCTAAGTGAAATAAACTTTTGCTAGACTCGTTTCACAATGAGAGCTTTTTTCTTCATAGTTGTAAGTATTATTATAATACCTCGAGAAATTTCTATGACAAAAATTATCTCCATGCCCATTGCAGTAGAATTTCATTCGTAACAAAATATTAAAAGTAACAGGTAAAAAGTAATAGTAATTGCATATTTAAATTAAAACTAAAGAATCTAAAACTTCAAGAGAAATTTTAAACTGCATATATCTCAATAACTTTTTTCACTTTAAAATTCATCCCTTTCTTAAATTCCCCCAACTAAATTTTAATTTAGTTGCAAAATAATATTTGTTTTCCATAATCCTAATTAAAGTATATTAGTTTAGTATAATATTTGTAAATAAAATCTTTGTGGAGAGGTGAAGTAAAATTAAAAAAATATTAAGAAGAAATTATGTAACATAGTTTAAAAGTCGATTTTTGATTCTTGCAAATAAGTATTTAGTTGGCACTAACTGTTTTATAAGTATTTTTGATAGAAAAATATTAATTTTATTTTTGCAGGTTACAAACGAATCATACAAGCTGTATTAGAATAAACACACTGCGAAAAATAACATGAAGTTTCTTCAAGCAACTTTATTTGTGCTGTCAGCCGATTTAAATTGGTTTTTCAGTCGTGTGTGTAATCGACACCTTATAGAAGAAAAAAGGTCTCAGCACCGAACAATTTAGAACATAACTACAAATAAAAGTTAATTACAAATAAAAGTTCGTTATTAAAACATTTCATGAAACTCTAAATCATATGTTTACAAAAGGGAGAAGGTATAATTTCCCTTCACTCTTTAGTGGTATTTTTTAACAAAAAAAAAGTTAACAAAAAACACACTCCTCTGACACTGTGTCATAGAATTCGTTGAATCTCATGTTCATCTATGATGTCAACTTTATTATCCGTTAAAGAGCCAACAATATTATCGACATTTCATCCGGAAACTTTCTCATTTTTGCTTTTTTATTATTTCTAGTCATATGTATTTCTCGAAACGTCATTTTTCCTCAGCAAATACAAAGTGTTTGGCGAATTCCACTTTAATATGAATTTTTAAAATCTATATATGAATTTTTTACATGAAATGACACGCATCAAAACAGGTTAATTTGGAGGTGATGAAGATGTTTCTAATATTTTTTTTCACCTCTTCTTTCTTTCCTTCCACAATCAAACCTTCCTTGTCAGATTTTGATTGCATTTTTATATTTTTACTTGTTTAAATATTGTGCATGTTTTTCGCACAAATTTATATAAGCAAAAATACTTTTTTTTATTTATATTTTTATATATATATATATTTGTATTGAGTGTATATTTTCCCCTAATGTTTATATATTTTTTCACCTTTGATGATGATTCGGAAAAAAACATATAATCTATACTACCGGGCAGTCTTTGCAGAACTCTTTGCATAATACGGGAGTAATACATTAAACTGTAAAAAAAACTGGGTAAATCTTTAACCAGTATTTGATGCAAAGTTCTTTATTATCCCCAAATTTGGTTAAATGAAAGATCATTTTATTTCAATTACACCATAAATTGAGAAGTATGATCGAGAAATATTTCCACGGTGCAACTGACTGCACCAAAATTTGGTAAATATGACACAAAACTTTGACGGTAACTGTAAACTGAAGGATATTTGTTTACGGCGCCATTTTTTTCTTACTACTCGATTTCGGTGTATCGGAACGACTAATGCATGCTGCTTCAAATTTCTAGTTTTTTAGCTAAGCAAATTATCTATTTGCAAGAATTAAAGTTCATTTGTTTTATGCTGCCTTTTTAACTTCGGTTGGAGGAATAAATTGTTAGAAGTATGCCATAAAATAACTTCACACGGTAAATCATTTTGTTACGGTAAATAGTTATACCTTAGCCTGCATTTGAGCGCTTTAAAAATATCGAATAATGGTCCAATTTTCCTCTACTTTTACATAAAAAAAGAAGAATAAAAATAGGTGTTTTGTTTCTGCAAAACATCTACTTTTGGTGCAATCGTCTACTGATATTTGGAGCTAGTAAAAATACCAAAATATGGTAAAATTGAGCTCTATTTTCTGTACAAAAGTAAGGCAAACAACCTTAAAGAGCACAATAATATTTATAAAATTCAGACAGCTGTTTCGGATGCTCAAAGGGCAACCTTCATTAGTGCAACAGAGAGAAAAAAAAATTTCTTCCTTTTTTTTTCCCTTTTTGTTGCACTGATGAAGGTTGCCCTTTGAGCATCCGAAACAGCTGTCTGTATTTTATAAATATTTTTGTACTCTTTAACGTTGTTTGCCTTATTTTTGTATTTTAGCACAAAGGTCGCCCACTTGTGTTTCTATTTTATGTAGCCAGCAAATGAATACTAATTTTTGATGCAACGTGGCGCGGAATTTTTAACAGTGTGTTAGTCCTCGTAATGAGCATTTTTTTGTTTGTTACATAAATAACACAAATTTTTTGATGTATAAATTAAGAAGAATTTCTATTTCTATTCTGACATCAAAATAGTTTTGAATCCATCTGTTTCGGATGCTCAAAGGGCAACCTTTATCAGTGCAACAGAGAAAAAAAAATTTCTTCTTTTTTTTTCCTTTTTGTTGCACTGATGAAGGTTGCCCTTTGAGCATCCGAAACAGCTGTCTGTATTTTATAAATATTTTTGTACTCTTTAACGTTGTTTGCCTTATTTTTGTATTTTAGCACAAAGGTCGCCCACTTGTGTTTCTATTTTATGTAGCCAGCAAATGAATACTAATTTTTGATGCAACGTGGCGCGGAATTTTTAACAGTGTGTTAGTCCTCGTAGTGAGCATTTTTTTGTTTGTTAAATAAATAACACAAATTTTTTGATGTATAAATTAAGAAGAATTTCTATTTCTATTCTGACATCAAAATAGTTTTAAATCCATCAATGGCAAACTGACCTATAAGTAGAATAGAACTTACAAGGCCATTCCATTAGAAATTCTTGTGAGTAATAGTTTATTCACACTATAGTGAGTTAAGCCGCAACAAACTGTTTGTCGAGTGCCTGTCTTAAACATCCGCTTTAATTATGTCTAGGCCGAGGCAGCATTCCTTGTGGGGGTGGACTGGTGAAATGTTTATCTGAACGCGAAAATTTCTCGTTGATTATTTCCAGCAGCCGACTGGATTATAATTTTATCTCATTAGGGATGGAAGATGTGCACGAAATGAGAAATCATGTCTAGCATCTACAAAGCGCTACAAAACTTGTAAATTTAAGGCTTCAGTACAATTTTATTCTACAGTTACTAATATATGTATACTTTATTATATAATTAAAACTACGTTGAAAAAGGCACAAGCTATGGAACCCAGATATTTCCAAACATAATAAGCTGAAACCTATTACTATCCATTTCACGGTATTTCTAAATTACGTTACATAAACTTGCTTAGAGCAAAAAAATATTTTCTTAATTTTATAATTATATATGGTATTTAAAGGTGACACTAAAAATGAAGAATGTTTATCAATCATATAAGTTACTATTGCTATATATTTTTAATTTTTGCAAATTAGAGTGCAATCTAATCAAAAAAAATTAATTAAATTTAAAAAAAAGATATTTTTAAAACAAATTAATCTTTAGTTCAAATAAAATTCCTGAGAATTTTTCGATATAGGTTTTGCGTAGATTTTTATTTAGATATATTAAATTCCAATGATCAAATGAAATAATTATTTTTATACAAGATACTTTTAATTCATTAAATATAAAGGGTGAGGCAAAACTATATTTAAAAAAAAAATTATAAATGAAGGGTTAAAGAGACTTAAATAAGTAAATTTCGCATAGAAATTTTAATACAGAAAATTTGTTTTAAAACGCTATCACGTAATTAAATTAAAAAAAAAACAGTTGACAAAAGAAAATAATTAATTCACAGTTTAAAATCAAAATTACAAATTACAGTGGTTTGAAATTTACAAAAGTTGCTTGAAAGAGCAACCATCAACAAAGAGTCAAGATTCAAAACGTTGGTGCCTGAATTGGCATGCATTAGTAAAAACTTCAGACACGTCCCACTTATTTTCTGCAGCAAAAAATAATCAGAAAATCATAACCATAAAAAGGAAATTCAAGAACATCAAATATGGAGAACATGGTAAGGAATTGGTCTGGCCCGCTCTATCGAATGCTGGGCATAAGCAACGTCCATGTGACTACTGTTGAAGTAATCTGGGGTTCCATCATGCTGGAGACACATTAGGGTGTGAACAGCTGGAGAAAAATAGACCAAGCAAAATGTCTTGTAAGATTTTAAGTGTGTGTATTAAGTTAAACGTCTAAGGAGAATATTTCTTCCTACTTGTGCAAAATGCTGCAAAATCTAAATGGTGTCATGGTAGGCATATGTTTTTCTACCCTGCGGGATATCCCGAGCGAATTATGGATGGTAAACATATCTGGCCAAGATAAAGTAGCCTCATCAGTGAATGAAACATCTGGAGGGATTAACTAAAGCTAGCTGTTAGTTTAAATGCTAACATTTTCTGATACAGAAGCCTTCGTGTAATGTCCTCAAAATAGTTGCTGGGCTCACACTCAACAGTTCTCGAGCCTTCGAGCCTTTCGACATTTTTGTATCAGCATACTTTCTTCTTCCGCAGGAATTCTCCGTTATCTTCCTGTGTCAGTATCTCTCGTGAAAGCGTGAAATAACTCGGCTGATTCCAAGAAATGCTTTATATGCATCCCTTCTGATGCAAATCAATTTTCCTGTGCAGAACCATTCGTAAAATGCATTCCGGCGAGCTTCAATACTGTTTTAATAATGATTTAAGCAACCAAGACGCTAAACTTAATAGCTCTCTTTCTACCGGTACAACACAGCATTTCCACACCCACATTCTTTGATGGAATATATGCTTACTTAAGTCCTCTTTTCCTGCCTTATTACATTTTTGAACCTAACTGTAAACCTTTCCGTATAAGGTGTCTTCGCACCTTTAAAACTTCGTTCTTGGGGTGTCAAGGATTCCATCGCTGAATATTACGTTAATTTTCCAAGCGAACTTGACGTTTGCTGCAAATTTAATCAACTCTGAAGGAAGGAACTGATTAGTAAATCACGATTAAAATCTCGAAAATTTTTATCTACAGACATAATTATATTTTAGTAACCTTTGAACATAGGTTTGAAATCAATGAGAAATGTCTAATTCTTCTTTAGATCCATAATAATCTTTGCCTCCAAACTTGGTACTCATTTGAAATGGTTGATTAAGTCAAAAGCGCTATGTGAATTCAGAGGGGAAGCCTTTTTAGTAAGAGACGCTGACATTACGATACATATATAAAAGAGTTTTCTTTTTTCTTTTTCCTACATAAGAACTTTTTATATTGCCTTTACGAAATTCCAAATAATAAAAATATAAAATGTTCCTCACACTTTTAGAAAAACAACTCTTAGTAAACTTTTTGAAGTATACTTTTCATAGGATAAAGATCCCAGTGTTATACGAAATTTTTATTTTCAGTGCTAGCAGACAGCCATGCAAAGGAAAACTGCTTCATTGTAGTTTTAATGTTATAACTTAGTTTTCACGATTTCTTGAAATGCAGTTTTCACAATAGTTTTCACTTATTCTTTCTAAAAAATATTGATATCTACTGTATTCAACATCTCATTAGGATAACATTGAAATACATTTAAAAACTTTTCAGAATTCTCCAATTTAGATGCTTCCGTGACCTCTTAGTTAAAAATTATATCAGTTAATATTTTCACCTCTTTTATATCAATTTATCAAAACACTGGCTGCTTCAGCTATTCTCCACAAAAGTTAT
This sequence comes from Parasteatoda tepidariorum, assembly GCF_043381705.1. Taxonomy (NCBI): domain Eukaryota; kingdom Metazoa; phylum Arthropoda; class Arachnida; order Araneae; family Theridiidae; genus Parasteatoda; species Parasteatoda tepidariorum. The sequence continues at coordinate 13,687,551 of NC_092215.1, read as the reverse complement.
ACTTTTTTTTTAGGTTAAAATAAGTTTTACGTGATTATAAAATTTTAAGTATATTTTCATTAACTACAAACTGAAATAATTTTATAATTTGTTTTAAAAGAAAATTGCATAGTAACGAAGATAAAAATACTAAGTAACATTTCGCAAATTGTTGTTGTTTTTTATAACTTATGAGAGTAAATTTTTAGCTAATTCACATTATGTTTAAAAATTGTGAAACAAATTATTTTTTGTAATGGGTAACAATATAGATTCAAAAAACACTTTAAAAAAAGTAACTTTATGTTCCAAACGCATTAAACAAAAAGATAGCAAAACCTTCAAATAGTAACCTTCAATAGGAAAAAACTTCGTCTTTTTCCTTAAATAGGAAATGAATTTAATAAAACTATATATGTAAAAAAAGAAAATATATACGTAAATACAGATATAACCTTTAAAAATAATAAAACCCTTCATTCTTTAAGCAAGCTCGAATAAATAAACAACATATTATGACAATAATTTCATCGCCATTGATGTATGCCGTGTATAAATCTTCTGCAAAATATTTTTAAAAAAAGCATTGCAGGGCTCCAAGAGTCTTTGATTGCCTTTGATTCAAAAATATTTTGCTTTGTTTTCAAATGTACCATTAAATCAAAATCTTCAATTGTAAATGCTTCCTTTGGAAATAAAACTTCAGCTTTTCTAAGACATGTGATTTTTATTTTGAAGGGTGATAAAAACTGAAACGAAAAAAGATATAAAAGAAAGAAAAGTAGATTACGCAGATCAAAATCATCAAATGTACTCAGTTAAGGGATATTACAGGCATCCAACATCGGTCAAAAGAATCAAAGGGGGGGGGGAGGAATCATTTGCATGTATTGTAAACATAAGGACGTTGTAGTTCAGCTATAATAATACAAATAAAGTAAAAAATATATTTAGTCAAAAAATGTATTTAGATTGAAGAAGAAGAGAAAATAGAACTGCAAGAAATAAAAAAAATAATCGAGGTTAAAGAAATTGCATTAAAAACAAAACTTTTCAAATGAGATTTGTTAGAGTTTGAATATCGAATCCCATTCATCTTCATTGAGATTCATTGTCTGCATTAAAGGGGATGATAAGAAAATGCGAGGGTGGTAAGGGGGAAATGATGCGGATGGAAGGGGACAGAGTGAAATGAACGTGGCCAAATATTTTAAAGATTGAAAAGCAGTGAGATTAATCGCTCCATTTAAAGTGATGGAGAATGCGTATACTTAGTTGCAAATCAGATTGTGATTAAGCAATACAAAACCTTGTTTTACTTGTAAATACACAAATGTAGTTTTGTAAAATGTATTCCATATTTTTTAATTAAGAAAAGCTATTTTTATTTATCCATATCATTTCAGAGGATATGCCAGATAACTAAATGTTATTTATTACAGGATAATGTTATAAATGGAGTCAGAACTGCATACTCTAAATAAGATAATGTTCTATAATAAAACATTTATTCCCGATGACAGCGCGAGCATATGTATAATCTAGAAATTAATTATGAAATAATAAACAAAATATTAAATATGCAATTTGTAAGTTATTAAATATGCAATGATAATGCTAATTAATGAGATAATGATTATACAGGTAATTAAAATTATGAAAAATTTTATCTTTAGACTAATTTAAATGAAACTTAAAATGAAGCTAGTCTGTTATAATAAATACAAAGAAATATCCGTTAAGCTTTTATAACGCGGAGCACTCGTTGAGTCTATAGGCAAGAAGAATTGTTACAGAATCGGTTAATATCGGTTACACGTATATATAGGGTTTACGTAAACGGCTTACGTAGACACGTATATATAGGCTTACGTTATTATGCAGAAAATTACCCAGTTACACATTAGCACACATAACTTAGCTGGTAATTCAATTCAACTCTTCAATTTAAAAGATCTTTCAATTACTTTATTATAATTGTTGTAAAACTTGGTTCTACAAGTAAACTTCAGATTTATACGAATAAAAGTTTTCTAGAGCATAATAAATGAAACAGGGATAAATAAAACAGAATTAAAATAAATGAAACAGGATGGGTTACATTGCAGAATACGATAACTGCATGTAAGAATTCAATATTTGGCTTGTGGTGTTATAGCTGCAATAATTGTACATATTGTCCTCATAACTTTTATTAGCAAAAGTATATATGTTTATTTATTTCAGAAAGTTTAGATATTAAGTAAAACCAAACACGTCATGGTATTTATCTTCTTAATCTATGGTTAGTTATAGCAAAGATAAGAACTGTTTAAAAGACCACCTATCACTATTTTTACCATACGTTACAGTGGGCACCAGAAATCATGAAAATTGCTCAAAAGGCCTATTTTCTATTTTTGAATGGTACTATATAAATTAGTTGATGCTCTATCTTATACAAGAATGGTTGCTTATGACTTGAGCAATTGTATACTAGCTATAAGCAAATTTCGCTTTCTCACTTAAATGCCTCACCCCATTGTTTATACTTTTCTGTTGTCACCTGAAACCTTATACCTTTGTAGCATTTTATGAATGTGAAGTTTTTAAATTATTTTTGCTTTCTAAAAGTTAAAATAAAATTTGAAATTTTAATTTTTTTTCTTTGGAAACAAACTCCAACTACAGCCTTTATATGATTGGTTTTATTTGTAATCTGAATTTAAGCACTGGAGATTTACTTTCACGTTCTAATTTTGATTTTCTCATGAGCAACAGCAATTTTCACTACTAAGCTGGGTTTTTTTTTTTGCTTTTACTTACATTTATATCTAAAATAATTTTCGTCAATTTCTAAATTCTTATTCCTCGATTTCTAAGTTCTGATTCTTACATTTTTTTGTCAATTCTTGTTACCGTATTTCTTCTAAATTCTTATTCTTTACCGATTTCTTATTATTTCTATGATCTCAAAAGTGAATCTGCTAGATTTCTACTTAGGCGCTTTATACTTCTGTGGATTTTGCATATGTATATAAACATTTTCCTTTTTAGAACATATTTTTTACACTTAGTTTAGACTCAAGAGGACTTTTTGTGGTTTATGCATATTTTACCTTAATATATACTAATAATTTATGTAACTATTATCCTCCACACCTCGATTTTATATATTTTTTTAGAACAAATTGCTTTTTTTGTATTTACTACACTTATTTGCATCTACTTTTTATATCTACTTGACTACACTATTTTTCAATGGTGTAAAATTTAACGTTATGTTACGATTTTTCTTATTTCACTATTTTATTTTATAATTTAGCAATTTGTTTTGTTATTTTACATCAAAATGTGTCAACATTGAGTATTTTGTAAAAATGTTTTTTAGTTTGTGTTGCTTTTTGTGGTTTTTATGTCCTTGCTTAATATACTACCTAATTGTCCTTCTAGCTCATTCTATAACCCAAATATGCAACCAAAATTTTTCCAAAGATACAATATCGAATAATGTTTGGGATGTGGTTAATATAAATAATAAATAATATAAAAAAAAAATAATTGCTCATTTTATAGCAAATTTTTGATTATTCTCAGTGTAATAATGTATTTTCTTCCACATTAGTTTCTGATAACCATTAGCAATGTTTGCAAATTTGTATAAGTAGTTGTTTCGATATAAAAAAGCATATAGTTTATTAAAATCATAAGAATTTGTAAAACATTTTACAATATTATTAAGCTTTTGCTTCTTAATTACAAAAACTTGTTTTTTTAAACAAAAATGTTGTGTTGAACTGATAAAAAATTTAATGAATGCTACAAAAAAGACTTAATTTAAATTTGAATTAATTAATTTTAATTTAATTTAAATTAATTAATTAATTTTAACACAAGATTATTTGTGGTGAATAACAATAAAAAATTAAATCTCTTATGAAAAAGAACGCTATGCAAGTGCCAGAGCAGAGTTATGTGCAAAATAAAATCTGTGAGAAAAATGATCAAATCAAAACAACTTCGTTTGTAAATATCAGAATCTTTTTATAAGTAAAGGATGTAAGTTTAAGAAAAGTTAATAGGTCAAAGCATGCATTCAAAATATTGACAACCGAAGTTGACGAAGCGTGTTGAAAACATTTTCTTTCACGCCAAATTCAAACTGGAAGCCGATCACCCGCTACGAACATTTATAACAAGACTGTGAACCAGGTTTGGAAATTGAAGAGGAAATTTTTCAGCAGTGAAACTATGCATTATTTATCTTACAGTACGTAAACGCACTGGGTACTTACGACAAAAGAAAAAAAATTCTGAAAGGAAGAATAATGGATAGAAGACGACATATAATTATGTCTATTTTTTTAATCTTTTTTCTTTGGTTTTTCTTCAACCGATTATTAGGATTTGTTATACACGTTGCTCCACCTTTCTTGAAAGTGAGTAAAAAAGAAAATTTATGGAACTACTAATTAACAGTAAAAGACACATTATATCGATTATTCGATGTAATTGAACTTTAAAGATTATTTGTATCATAAAAAAATTGCGCAAAAAGTTGTGATTTCTTACTGACATTCTTTTAGTTTCAAAAATGTGCTAATTTATAGAATAAATGTATTTGTTCATTTTTAAAAAAAATCAATTATTCTTGAAATGTTAAGATGAATAACAAAACTACTACTCACAAATATCAGTTTATTAATAATTCTGAATATTTTTTGTTACAACTGATTGTTTTGGGAAAAACACTAAAAGTAAGACTTCCTTTCCAATTCTAATTTTATTTTCTCTCAAGAAGTTTAATGAAGTCAAAATTGACTCTTAAATATTTTATAGTTAAATTTTTTAAATACCACATTTAGAAACACAAAATCTGATTTTAAAAACTTGCATTGTTTAGTCCCGTATTTCTTCTAAACAACAGGGGGATACAATTTTCTTTTTTAAACATATCTTTGAAATAGAAGGAAAAAGTATGCGGATTTACAGTTCTGAAATATTCCAGTTTAGCGAGGCATTATTCGGAGTTAAAAGCAAAAGTCTAAAATTTATTACTTCTATTCCGCAGAAAATGTTATATATTCAGCTTTCTTCTGTTAGTTTAAAAGTATGACATCATTCATAATGATGTAAAATATTTACACTTCTTTTGTAACACCCGTCTTATATGGAAAAAAAACTGTACCTTTTTACCTTATATTGACATTATTACATTACATTAATTGCTGAGTGTGTGTGCTCGGCTGTGTGTATGTATAGATGCATTATATATACTTTGAAATTGTAAAAAAAAAAAAGACCCATTCTGTTCTAAGAAACGCTTTTAAGCCCAAGATGGCATATGATAAATAAATACTTAAAATAAAAAAGTCAACTGATTAGCCATGTTTCCTACTTTTAGATTTGAAGTACAAATTTTGTTAAGTTGCGCAATTCCTTTCAACTGCTTAAAATTTATAGCATGTTTCTTTTAGGGTATTTGATTTTAAAAGAAAAACAGTTGGGATTATATTTCAAGTACTACTACTGTCGACATTTAAAGAGAAATTACTTGTCCCAATCGGGTTTTTGTTTGAATGTATGCGTATACTTTTAATTGATAACTTCATCACTTTTTTTCTATCTTCGTGCTGAAATTGATTCTCTGCATTAAATAAGTTTAACTTGTTTACATAATTTGGACCCCAATAGCAAGTTAAAAGTCGATCTTTAATTCGTCGCCATATTTAGACAGCTGAAGAAGTAACTCCCGAGAAACCTGAGTTAAAAAGACTTGTTTGGTGTTTATTTTTATTAATTTTGTCATTTTTCTGATGAAATCCGGGTTTATTTTGAGGATGTTAGTTAAAGTTTTAGAAGATATGATAGACAAGTGTTTGATTTTGTCGTGAATAATTATTATAATTTTTATCGTAAAGGCATTCAAAAAATTGCCTTTAATAAAATTCTCAATTAGTAAATGCTAAATTTAGGAGAAAATAAATTCCAATATTTTCAGACATACTAAACTCTAGCCTCAATATTTGAACAATAATTTTTTTTTTACTTATTCTTATCCTTATATAGTTTTGCCTTTTATAACTAAATATAGTGTTATTAAAATAATTATTTATTATTAAATAATTATTTAATAATGCTATAAGGTATATATTAAACATTAATAATAGAGTAGAGGTGCAAAAAAATTTTCTATTTTTAATAATATTTAATGCTCTTAATTTACTGAATCCAGAAAAAAAATTCAAAACTTGTAACGAGTTTTAAAAATATTATCAATATTTGTAAATAAATTACATTTGTTTTAAGAAATGTAAAACTTAATAATGAGGATATATCCTATATCCTCAGAAATTACAATTGATTATATGAAAAAAAGGATAATTATAAATAATTAAAATTAAGTATATAAATTTAGATACATAAAATTAAATATATTATAATAGATCTGAGTAATCTGTTAGAGGTTTCTTACGTTATTTTTGCACGTTATATATATATATATATATATAAGCACACCGGACAAAAAATTAGTCACCCCTACAGAAATCATGAAAAACATCATTTAATAGCATGTAACACCGCCTCTGGATTCGATAACCGCCTGGATTCAGTTAGAAAGTGACTCCACAAGGTTTTGCTGGTACGTCGAATCAAGTATAAGCTACTCGCTGAGGATTTGATCACGCAAATCAACCGAATTGCGAGAATGATGATTTCGGCGTTTTACACGTTGATCCAACATGTCCCACAAATTCTCAATTGGGTTGAAGTCAGGTGATTTTGCAGGCCAGTACAGATGTAATTGAGTGTCTGAGTGTTCATAAAACCAGTCACATATTCTTCCAGCCCGATGAACTTTGCTGTTGTTATAATGAAAAATAGGGTTATCGACAGCACACTTTTCATGAAGCTGTTAACTGATAGGCAGCATATAACCATCCAGAATGTTCAAATAAACATGTTAGTTCATGTTAGTGACCATCTCAGTGAGGGGTCTCAATCTATAATAAGAAAAACGCCCTCAAAACTGGACAGATCCTCCTTCGGCTTGAACCTGATCTTGCACACAGTCAGGATAAAATGCTTCATATGCTCTTCGTTGCTCTTGACGAAGTGAATCTTTTGAAAAAAAGCAAAAGCGTGATTCGTCAGACCATATTATATTCCGGAAGCCAGCAACAGTTCACGTTCGCTGATTTCTAGCCCACTGGTGAGCAATGGTCTCCTACGAGATGTTCGACTCCAATTGTTCTTTGCATACAGCTCCCGCCTCAATGTTCTTTCAGTAACAGGTTGGGATGGACCTTCATTTACTAATTAAAGCAATTCCTGTCAACTTTGGAAGCGATTTTGATTGTCAAGTCGTGAAACACGTCTCCGGTACCTTTCATACAGGATCTTTTACTGACCACAATTCTGACGTCGTCTTTCGTGATCACGTGTATTACACCTTTGCTTGCAGAAACGTTGAACAGTCCGCATCGGAACACTAACAAATCCAGTAACTTAATTCACCGTATGACCATGGGCACGGCCTAACACAATTGCTCCTTTTTACCACTCAATCACATCCCTACACTTATCCATATTTACACACAATTTCTGCTTCAAACAAAAATATCTCACCGATTGCTACTTACCTGTGATCACGTTGAAGCAGCGTGCACGCATTTGAGCATGTCACTTGACCACTGCGCCATGTGACGAAATCTAATGATTCATCGGTGCTTGCGCACTAGGGTGACTAATTTTTTGTCCGGTCAGCTTATATATATCTAAATACATACATACATTTTTATTCATATTTTTATGTATTTGTAATGATGTATTTTTATAAGATTTTGCTTTCTTACGTACATTTACTATGAACATTGCGTTTCTTTTAAGTCTAAAAAAGACAATATCCTATTCTGAAAGTTTAATAAAAGTTAATATAATAATATAAGAATGTAATAAAAAGTAAATTAAACTCTGTTGAGTAAATATTTAAGGTAGGTGATTGGGATAGTTCCTTGATGGTTGCATATAATATTCTAATTAATTTCTATCGAAATAGTTGTCAGTACATACTTTAAAAATATATTGATTAGACTAAACATAATAGTTTAATAAATATTAACGCATATACTAATAGCTATATAACTCTGGACTGTCTCTTCATTCATTAAAATATTAATGTCATATTATACCATAAAAATTGTTAATCACTGATATTCTCAACCACTTCTTAACTATTCTCATCAGGGCTGGGTTCGTATCTCTGACAATCACTTCAGCGATTGGTCATATCACCGACTCTAGTGTAGCGATATGATCATTTCACAGATAAGTTATTTAGCGGACATGATCAAGTTAATTTTCGTTTATATTTTTGGAGAGGTTTTTTTTGTTTATTGCTCTTTTTTTTACCCCGAAAACATTTTTGAATTTTTAGTTACTTAATGTGACTTTTTTTACGGTTATTTTAAATATGCTATTAAATAGCTTTTTACTCAAGCGTTTGTTTGTTACCAGAAGCAAATAATATGTATTAGCTTTGTAGAAATGACTCAAGTTTAGTTAAAGTACAGGTAATTGTTTCTTGCGAATAAGTTTCCTAAAAGTTTCTTACTCATCACGAGCTTCTATATTTCTCTCAGAAACTCAGTGAAAAAAAATATTGCCTTGCATACTATGTTACACACCAACAAGATGAGTTCATGATAATATTGACTTTAAAATAGTTATTTTACGCAAAACATATAACGATTCTGATTTCAAAAATAGAAATATTATGCATGAATTTATATAAATATTTAAGCTATTAATTTATATATATATTTAAGAAATATTGAAATATTAAATAAAATATAGTTTTGAAAGAAATTCCTTAAGGGTTCTCATAACTGGTACATTTGCCTTAGAAAATAATGAAAATAATGAATTATTTTAATAAGTTTAATAACTAGAAATATTTAAAGAATATTTCATACAATATCTTGATAGCTTCATTTCAAAACAATTAAAGTTGCTCAGATAATTGTTACTTAAGTATAATGTAATGGTAATCATATATTTTGAAACTTTTAATATCAAAGAGAATATAATATTAGTCATTAAATGGTTTGTAGTTCCAAGCCTGCAATGCTAGCAAACACAAATATTTAAATTAAAAATAAATTTCCACTATGTTTCATTATAAAGTACAATTATACATAGTTAAAAGGTAACAATGTTTAATGTAATAATATTAATTGACAAAAAGAATATTCACAATATTTCACATAGTTTGAGTCAAAGCTCATTCTTTGGCCAGTCCAAAGCTTCGCTATCATGATGTCCGACTTCGTTTCATCTGTAAAAATAATGTTAAAATTTCCGATTCCAAACATTTAGTTTCTAGTTTAAAATTTTAAAGTTATTTTTAGAGATTTACGGTATTAAGTTACCTTGAATAGATAATAATTTAAATCAATAGAAAAAACTTACCTTTTTAATTTTTTGATACAAAACGAAGACTGATGCTCGCCGCAAAACATTAAAGAACACAAAAGCAGTAATGCCAAATGCTGATAACGGAAGTGAAAATTGCAGCAACTGACTTTTTGAAAAAGTTGAAGCACTACGCAGAACTATAACGTGCATTCCAAACGAACATTGTAATAATTGAAAACGATATTATATTTTATAATTTTTTAACTACTATTTTATACTTTTTTCATTATCATTGTGAATTAAAAGGTAATATGGAATGACAAGTATTTTTATCTCTGAAATTTAATAATCTGCAGCAAAAGAATTTGAAATTGTCAAGAAAAGAATTTTTTCTAAGGAATTTTAATTAGCTTAAAATGTTTAATATAATAAGAATAACTAGTGCAAAAAAAATGGAAGCGCAATAATTATAATCAAAGGTATTTAATTACAAGTTTTCAAATAAATTTAAAAAATAAAAATAAATAAATCATGAAATCCTAGCTTCAGCAGGAATGCGCCGCAACAAAGTTTTAGAACTTCAAACAATTTAGCAGATTTCATAAAATTTAGTTATTATATATCTCATGAACTATTTAATTTTGTACATTAAGGGGTCCATTCAAAATATATAAGCATAAAGCTCTCCTACAATGCGTAGTTTTTAGAACAAGGTAGTAGGGATATAAGATTTCACATAAGAAAACAACAGCATTATGATAGCAGCCTGGTCAGCGCCGGCCACCTTTATTTCAAAGACAAGATCTTTAATTTGAAAATGGATGGATTTACCACCAGGTTTGCAAAACACTTGTAATCAATGTTTTCCGTGAGATCATAATGGGGAGGGGAAGAATGGAGGGGGATATGAATAAAAACATGGAAAACAACCAGTTTCGACACGGAGAAAACAATTCTGATAAAATTACCGTACAATACAGTAATGACGTTACTGGTAAAAAGAAATTATTCTGAATAATAAAACCGAAATGTACGGTATTTAATTCATTTATTTGGTAATTGTTGCGTTCATATGGTAACCATTTACCGGAAATTCTGGTTACAAAAATTATAGTTTTTACTACTACCCATTTAGTAAAAAGTACAAAACTGAAAAATAAATTTAACCGTATAAATGGTATTTATGCCAAACTTTAATGTGCCATGATAAAATTACCAAATGAACATTCACCAAATTTATCACAAATTTGGTAATTAAAGCCATATGTTATTGCTGATTTTGCGAAAAGCATTACCAAAGAGCTGTATTTAAATTTACCGAGCTATTTAGTGCATCCATAGAACCAGAAACACAGTAAATTCTGCCATTTTCTGTTAGTTCTAACCACATTTGTAATCAAATTTATCATATTTATAATCAAAATATATTAAATTTCTAGTACGCTTTAAAGCTGGTGTTAAAGTTTCCAGTACAATTTTATACTGGTTTCAAATTTTGCGGCATATATGAATGCCATTTTCAAAATTTCTAATATGGTACCATAGTGGTTTTAAATTTCCAGTAAGATGCCATGCTTTATTTACAACTTCCAGCGAGGTACCATACTGGTTTTAAAATTGCTAGTAAGATGCCATACCAGGTCTTAATATTTAAAGTATGATGCCATGCTAGGTAAAAAATGTACAGTATGATTATACATGTTCTGGTATCAGTTTGACTAATTTGTGATACTGTTATTTCTAATTTCTTCTAAAACTGGACGTTTTTTTAAAAATACGTTAAAATTCATGAATACCACTGATGATTTTTAATCGGTCAATTTTTCTGAGGATTAAATCTAAAAGAGTTTTGATTTCTTAAAATCTGATATTTTCCAATCTCTCTCCCTCTCCCTATGTTTATATATATATATATATATAAATAAAATTAAAAAAAATGACATTTTTTTTTAAAAAACCGGAAAAAAAATCCGGAAAAGAAGCGATATAATNAAAATTACCAGGCTTATCTTATAAATAATTTTAAATTATAATTTATCAAAAAAATGCAGCATTTTTATCTCTTAATAAACTACAATTTAAAATTTTAAATTTATATAAATTCTCACTTCATTATATATTTAGATTAAAAGTTCTTAAGAATAGAAAATATGAGTTAGTAAACTATCTACATGATATGATAAGTGTGAATCCCTCATACCGTTGATAATAAATAAAAGTAGTGGTTGTAGTGATTAAATACATAAAGGTGATCTAAAATAATTCATATCACGTATTTAGGTCAACACGCAATCTCTTTTGAAATAATAGTTGTTCATAATTTACATTGTTTAACAATAAAGATTTTCTCATAATTATGCACTAATAGTTTTTATAAATTTAGATAAGTCATCTTGAAGCGAAAACATTAATCAAGAACGATTGACATTCGAGGACTAAAATTATATAGGGTAGACTTTTAAAATGTGTGCGATGAGCAAAAGCTTTACTTTTGTAAGCACTCATCAATTTTTATAGCTCAATAGGACTGTAATTTGAAGCATAGACATTTATTTCTACTTAGAACAGAAGATAAATGAATTCTACAAAGTAGGTTATTTTTCATATTTTTTAAAAATGAATTTTAAAATGATTAGTCTCATTTTTAATAAGTCACTTACTGATGATTAATTATTTAGAACATATAATAGAAATTATTAAAGTCACATATTTCTACATAGTGTGTTTTTTAAATGAAAAAAATAATGCTTTATTCAATAAATTTGAGTACAAATAAATGTGAAAATATTTTTAGACTAGTTCATGTAAAAATCATAATAAATAATACTACTTAATGAGAAATAAGTAATTTTCAGGAAACTTTATTTAATTTTCTTCATTTTATTTAACAGATAATATAGAATTCTATTTTTCAGGTATTTATATAGCTGTATTAATACTTAATTTTTTCAGGAAATTTCTTAATCTAGAATAAAACTTGATGTTTGAAAATTTTGAATTTTTTATGAGAATTTTACTGCCAATAATTACAAGGAACTGACAAGTTAACATAGAATATATATTTTATGTTCTCTCACTTTACAAGAGTGTGATTAAATTAAATAGGTTCCCTAGGACACATTTAACTACTAAATTCCCCAAAAGACTGCATTTCGAATACTTGAAACAGATTGATCAATATATATAGAAGTGAAAATATTTCCTTAATTAATCATTGGATTTCAATTTATAATTAAGTATCCTTTAGGCTTGGGTAACTAAAATCAAATTATCAATTTCCGCTCTTTAAAATAAGCTTAATATTATTCTCACCCCTCTTCAATAGTTTTAGATAAATTGCTATAAATTTTAAAATTAACTGAGAAAGTATTTAAATAATGAATCTTTCATGAATAATTGTAAGAAAACAATAATGTATTTAAAAAAATAATCTTTAAATCAAGTTTTTCGAAATTCTAAAATAGAAGATTCTTGCTCTTAAATTATTAAAAATGAATTTCACGCCTAATTTCCTTAGCAAACAAAAAATTTAATCATATACTGAGAAAAATGTATGGTTGAAAATAACCGTGTTTCTGGCTATATGGAAACACCAAGAAGTTTTGCATTTTATGCACCAAAGCCCAACGGTAATGATTTTGATAAAATTATCAATATCATGCGATAAAGTTTGGTAAATGTGGTAAAAATTGGTATTTATATCATGAAATCATCAAATATGAAGCGATATTACGCCGCAGTTTTTACAGTGAAGCAATAACAGAATGACATCCGAAGCAACTTGAATCAGAAATGAACTATTAGCGGAAAATTTTATTAAAACATCGGCCAGAGGATTCAATAAAAACTAATTTATTTTAATGTAAATTTTTTTTTAATTTAAATGAAAAATATAGTCCCATAATAGCAATGGCATTTATTTAAAATATTCAAATAATGTCTGAAAGCTTTCAAGGTAGAAGTTTTAGTTCGTACTTTTTTTAGCCAATATAGCATTAAGAACAGAGCAGAAGCGACTAGACCAGGAACTCTTTACAAACCCAGTCTATGAAAAGTAATAGCCGGCAAATACTGTTTCAAGACACTTTTTTCTCATTTTCTAAAAAACGGTACAACGCTGAATCTTTAGCCAAATCTTTACTATAAATGCATGCATATATATCCAAATCTTTACACATCCATCCATTAATTTCTGATTTAAAATCTGTAGTCATGTCAGGCTAAATGAGCAGTTAGACGAGGAACATGATTTGATCTAAAATTAAAAACACCACCACCAAGGGCACCACAACTATAAGCGCCTTAACTTTATAAACTAGCTGTTTGTGAACGATACATTTGAAACTGTACTTTTTATCAAAATTATTTTAATTTTATGCTAATTTACATTTTCCAGTAATTATTGTCACACATTGCATTCGAATAGACCCGTAAATAGCTATATCACGTAATTTATTGATTTGTCAATTATTCTGTCAAAATAATTATGTAAATGACCACGAACAGACAAATCATAATAGGGAGGGACGTAGGATGGAATTCACGGCTATTCTCTATATCTAGTTCAAAAATTTGAGTAGTGTTTTTACTGTATTTTTAATAAATAGACAAATGTGGATTGGACTAATAAAGAGTAATGATGAAGTTTTATTGCAAGTAAGTAACACATGTAAAATGTGATGTCTCTTTTTTTACAACCTAACATTTTCGAAGTATTTTTTGATAATTTTATCTTTCTTATTTAACTATTTATAATTAATATTCTTCTTCTTAAAGGAATTGATATCAGATAATTTTTTTGTTGTAGCTAGATAATAAATAAATTTAAACCAAACTAATTTAAAGTGATATTTTAAACAATGCTAAATTGTTTGCTATTAACAGTAATATGTTTCATAGAATAAATATTTTTTTAACCATTTTTGGCAAAATTTTTAATAAGTTTATGGAATGCAATTCATCTGGCAAATACGGCTGTCGGGGGCCATTAAATCAAGGTTTCTTTCTGTGTAAATGGAAACAATAACTGGAGAAGGAGATTTAACTTCGAACTGCACAATATATAATACAACCCGATAGTATTAAATACATAAAAATAAATAGGATGAACTGGATGACCCACGTGGTAAGAATGACAGATGGCAATACAATATAAAAGATACTGCTTGTTAGACCCACTGGAACAAGAAAGCGGGGAAGGCGGCGGTTGAGATAGGCTGACTCAGTGGAGTCTGATTTTCTTGCTATTAATGAAAATAATTGAAGATCAGAGATAAATCGGAAGTTGCCGTGGACAAATCTTCAGAGAAAGGCATTGGCTCACATTGGGCTGTCTGGCCAACTATGATGATGATGAAATATAATTAGTATTTTCATCAATTACCATTGAGATCGTAAGGAACCAAAAGTTTCAAATAAATCATTCTATTGATGAATTTTATTACATAGAGTATTTTTATTTTTAGATATAGTAAATTATATTTAGATATTATTCTAAGTAATGCATTATGCTATATAGTTAGCATAATATATTGAGAAATTAAAGAATTGGGCAGTATAATTACAGACAAGAAGACATTTTAATACGGAAAACAAACTGAAAAAGTACGAATAAGGTGTATTTTTACGGAAAATTATTGTTAAATTTCAAAAAATAAATAAATAAATAATAATTGAATCGCAAATGAAAGATTTTATTTTATTGGAGGAATTTACTTAACCATCGTAACTAATATAAATTACTTTTAAAATGAAGAGTGTTCGTAGAGTTTTAGTTTACACGTAATAATTATGCATCAACCAAGTTTCAAATCCGTTAATGGATTGAAATAATATCGTAATAACGAGTAGTAATAAAAAGTAACCATAAGTAGGAATTGAAAGGTTTTTAGCATTTAAATAATAATTGTCATAATGTAATAAGTTTTTTCAAAGATAGAAATCATTGAAAATGTCTATTTGTTACAATTACCAATCTATTATTGTATTATATTTAGTTTTGCGATAGATCTCATGAAATGATTTGAGTTACAAAGAAAAATTACTTACTACTTGTGTCCTGTTTTGGAGTACTTCCAGGAGATGAGGTCCAATTCACTTTCATTTCCTAAAACAGAATTGAATTCATTCATATCAAATGAATAATGTTAATTTTTATATTTGCTGAGTAAATGAAAGAATATTACCTACTTTTTTTATGTTCAATTCAGAAGTTAACTAAAACTTTTCTTTTATTTATTTCCTCAAATTTATTTAGAGTGAAATCCTATAGATTTTGCAGCAATATTACTATTTTAATTGAAATTAAAAATATGAAGAAATGACAATTTTTCAGTCAACGTATTAAAAATTATTTATTAAGATACATTGTTAGTTACTTATATTTTTATTTGTTACTTATATTTTTATCTGCTACTCTATTTTATGATTTCTTTTTCAATCTTAGTTTGCTAAATTTAGGAAAACAGCTTCCTTCCATATGGTAAAGAATAAAAAATGCTTTGATGAAAAATGGCTACAAATTTTTTGATAAATTAGAAGGAAAATAATCCCACCAATTTATCATTATTACAGTTAATGTTATTATAACTTTAATTAGCCACTTATCTTTAATCAAATCAACAACAGAACATTAACGACTGCAAAAAGTCTTGTATTATGTGCTCTGCAAAGCTTCAACTTTGCAGTCATACACTCATTTGAAAAACTAGAAAGATTGTTTCAGATAATCTAGATAATAATCAAAAAAAGAACGAAAAGCAAATTAAAACTTCGATTGAAGTTAATTTCGGAACTAACAATTTTCCGTTTCATTGAAAAGCATTGTTTTTCTTTTAATATATCAACACTTGAATTATAAAAAAATTTAAAAAGATTCTTAAGCTTGTAAATTTTAAACTGAATAAATTTTATCAAGATATGTTTTTACTTAAATGATATATCGATTCCTCAACGCATTACACTAGGATTAGTTTTGTTTATTAAACATAGAATGCTAAATTATCCTTCGTAATTAAAGAATGTACAAAAAATGTCTGTATTAACATTTCAATTAAGGTTCTGTTCTTTAATTAAAATGTTAATAACTTTTTCGTAGTTTTCATTTGTAAGGAAGGCATGGTAAGAAAAGCCACTCTAAGAAGATTCAATTTTTTTTATTTGACTAAGCATTTCTTGACATGTACCACTATAAAAAATAATTCTTTCGAATTAAGGGCATAGGGGTGATGATGATAGAAATAAAATTAAAAGAACGCACCTGGCGCACTGCTATGAATTTTAATTTAGTTGCTGAAGCAATCCTTCATTTAAAGTATTCATGAACTTTTTAATCAACATTTATTAACATTGAATCATGCTACAGCTCAATATCGCATATTATTGTTTTTTAATTCCTCCAATTATTTTTATTGATTACTTTTATTTACATGTCGAAGAATGTTGTTTAAGAATATCAATATGTTTTATAATTTAAAAATAATTTTTGAACTTACTTGTTAGAATAATAAAAATATTTCAGAGTTAAGAAAAGGAAAAAAAAATCTTCAATGCAAAATTCTTTTTATTTAATTGGATATTAATTTTACTAGATTAATATCATGATAAAAATTAAGATAAAATTATGACTTATTTAAATAATTATAACTAAAAACTATAACATCAAGAAATGCATAAGTGTCGGAAAAAGTATGAAGATTAAATTCTCTTGAAAAAATACCCACTTTTCGAAAGATGCTTGATACGTATTTAATTGTCAATGTGACTGTGCTAGATCAATGAAGAGTTAATTAAAACAAGAAAAAAACTATGTAATTGTGTACCTAAAAATACGACACTGCTAAAAATAATTCGACAGAGTTCCCATTTTTCTAATCAAGTAAATTTCAATTATTAATAATTTACTATGCTTAAAAAATGATAAAAATGAAAAAGATAAATATATGAGTGCAGAAGTTCTTTTTCATTTTTTTTCTAAATTCACTCGTAGAAATAGTACTTCTTGTTTACAACATTAAGCGTTCTTAAGCATGGGGAGAATAGACTTTAACGAAATCAAAGGGAAATATTATTTTCTGTCATTAAACCGTAATATATCCCGAAATAGTTCTTTATTTTATTTTTCTACTCCATAATATAAGTTTTCTATTGCTAGCTTTTGAATGTTGTGCTATACTAGACTGTAAAACATTGGTTTATGCTTTAATTATGGAGAGTAAATATCATCGACTTTTGAAGATGTGGAGGTCACAGGACAGAATTTTTCATTATAGATATTTTGAAAGTAGGGACTAATAACAATTTACTTTCGTTATTTACCTCTATTTAATTTGAAGAGAAAATCATGCAAGCGAACTTCAAACTGATGTGGATTAGTTATGTTAAAATTAAAGCAAAAGCAAAAGCTATTCTGTTACTTTAAACATATCTATCTTGATCCGACCATATTATATTATTTTTCCTGATTAATAAATACCTCTGAAAATGTCACTTACCTGCATCTTCCATTTCATTTATTTCCAATTTTTTACAGAGGCAAAAATATTTTCCAATTTAATATAAGGTTTCCGTTATATTATAAATTTACTCATATCAATTTTATCTTTTGTACAATATGGTTATAGTTACATATTGTAGGCAAGTAAAATTAATTTTAATTTATAACTTATTGAGTCACACTATTTGTAACACATTCTATGTTCCTTTGCTTTATTTTTTAAATGTAATTGATTTTCTTAAAATCTAAATAATCCTGTCCATTTTTCTACGATCAAAATATTCTTACAAAAAATTATTACAATTATATATTTCATATAAACTACATTTTGCAAAATATGAAGTTTTTGGAAAACACAAAGAAAAATGGGGACCAGTCATAAAAGTCGGTTAGGGTGGAAAAAGTCTCATCGTTCAGATTTAAAAAAAAACACAATTATAGTAAATAAGTATATGGCTAATAATGAGGCTATAATGTAGAATTTTTCCTTCATTGCATAACACATTAGAACCTTTTCAAGGGAAAAAAAATACACTATGTTTAATGTCTAATGTTTATGTCTATGTTTAAGGTTCGTGCAACTTTGGTACTTGAACCAAGTATGTTGATTACATCACAATCCTTATACAAGATCCTTATGACTTTTAATAAAAATCCATAAATAAACTTTACCAATAAACTATAATTTTTGAAATTTTGTTCAAGTTCAAAATGACCTTTTCCAAGTCCATTGCGCTGTTTGAAATTACAGCACTTATTGCTTGTTAAGTTTTAGAAACTCTTTTTCTTTATTCGTGATGTCAAACAAGTTTTACTCTCATTTACTTATTTCGCAACATTTGTGAATTTTTTTTTAAACTTAGAGGTAGCAACAACTTTTCTGGTAGGGGATTAAAGATATTTCCCCCCATATTTTAGATTATACGGTTTATTTCAACCACAATGGCATTTTAACAAATCAAGTGAAAATATTTAGTTTTAAAACTGACATAAGTTTTATTTTCAAATTAAAGTAAAATCTAAGAAAGTGGCTGCTTAAATATTACGTTTGAATATTTTGGTTGATTTTGAGTTCTTCTCCTCCTGTCAATTAAAAAAAAACTTCCCATTATGCTGACTTAAAAAAATGCCACTTTTTTTAACTTTTGTTGTAGCGATCTTTCTTCAGTTTAACGTAAATTTAAATGTAAATTTAACTTTATGTGTAGCAAAATTTCCGCTTTAATTCATTTTATAAAATTTTTAGTCGAATATTCTGCATGAGTCTTTTGTGTTTTTCTTCAGTGATCAAAAGTTTTGGCCTCTCAAGTTCCTTTATAAGGAATTTTTTCCCCAACTTTTTCTTTCCAAATTTAACTTTTATTTTAAATTCAGTTAAAAGCATTTTCAGTTTTAATATTTTCATTTTTATATATATATATTTGAATTTTGCGGAAATTTGAAAATAAGTTGATTTTGAGTCTTACGTAAGCATTGTTCGAATCCACGTTCACAATAAGAATAAGAAAAATCTTGAAACTTATGGGGTTTTCGTAATATTTGAATGGCCACAGATTAAGTATTTTTTCATACAATGCAAAAACTTTATTTTCGTAAATAAATGCATTTCATCGAAACTGTTAGTAATTGCTCACACGACGAATCAACTTTGCGACAAGTTGAACCCATAATAAATTGCCACAGGAACGAATTGTGTAAACGACAAATTGGGAGCATCAAATTGATCCCAAACCGTTTCAGAGACATTAAATTTTATAAGATCAGATACTGAAAAATTTGATTTTTCGAAACCAACTTGATCAATTTTGATATAATATTGTAAGCTTCCAGATAAAATTTTAACATTTAAAATGATGTAACAATTTGCGTACCTCAAAATTAATGTATTTTTCATCTGTTATTCCTAATTTAGTAAAATGTAATAAATAATTACTGAAAAATAGTTTTTGCTTGAAATTATCTTTGGACTAATTGAATGGAATTTTGGACATGGAATTATCTTTTACAAAAATTGTTTGATTGGCTTAAAAAGTTCTAACAATCCAGCTAAATACGTAAAAGGAAAAATTAGCATCATGGTATCACAATTTTCTACTGCTCTTCTGATTAAACTATAGGGGCCACATTTCTCAGATTGCTGCTGCCTTCCCCTACTTAGAGGGTGAAGAATTAAGATCCATCGAGTCATTTATTCAAGGAAAGTATGCTTTTGTGTCTGATTTCCTAACTTAAACTTGATTTCTGCAATAATTAATTTGCATATTTAAGGTTAAGCCCTCAAACCGTTCAAATTGCGTAAGAATCTAATAATTAGGAAATTTGTTATTCAGGGCACATGTATTCAGAAGTGTACACTGCTCTTTTTTTTCTTAAATGCTTCCTAAGTTTACAGGAATAATTCTTCCTGCTTATACTTAACATAAAATACTTTAAAGAATTAATTTTCGTAAAAAAATTCCAAAGGTATTAAGACTTTTTATTTATTTGGAATTAGTTCGAGAGAGCAGTCATACAAAAACGGTAATTTTACCAGAAATCTTATATTCGCGTAGAAATAAATTTATGTTTAACTATTGTAGTAAATTCATCGAAAAAAAAACTATATCTGAATATACGGTGATTTATCTGATAACACAGAAGCTATTAGAAATAATAATAGGAAACATCAAGAGGTAAATATATTAATTTAAATATGTTATTAATAAACTTAAATACGTTTCTCTGTAAATTATCAATTTAAATAAGTTTTTGTTAGATATTAGCACTAGAAAGACGGGGGCTTAGTATATACCTATATTGCCCAAAAGCAGTCAAAATGACTGGATTGTAAAATAATAAATAATGTGAAAAGAAATTTGCTTAAAATTAATTTTTATAATTTTTTATACTATTTACAGTCATATAACAAGTTATTAGTAAATATTAACAATAAAAAAGTTGTATGTTGTACAAAATTCTAAGAAATTGTGTCATTATATGCATCATTGTTTTTCTAATTGAAATTAAAAGCTGTCAAAATGACTTCCTTAGGCATTCTAGTGTTAATAATTTCAATAGTTTTTGTTAGAATTAATATTTACTAATAGTTACTGTTAGAATTTATTACGAAATTAAAAAGAAGTTTGCATATTTGATTCATGACACAGTTATTCGAAAGCAGCAAAATTTATGTTATAAGTTAAGTAAACTTTTGTGTTAAGAATTCCTTTAGCAAAGGGTAAAAAACAGTTAAGCGGAAGAAGGAATCTTGAATGTGTTGAGGCGGAACTACTGGCCTTTGGAACGCTGATGACCAGCATTGTTACAGGTCGCGTTTTGTGGCTTCCTTTCCAATAGTTTCACAGGCAATTGATCTTCAAATGATGCAAAAATGATTCTTTTGTTTAAAAGGAAAGTTTGTTTCCGGAATATTTACTTTGCTTATTCATTTCATCAACTAAACTAGAAATAATTTTCAATATGATTCACTTGATATTGATAATATATTTCTCCTTATTTTCTTTCAAAGTATTATTATAGGCATCATATTGAGAAGCTAATATGGAATAGGTATATGCGCATTTTCTAAAAACAAAGATGTAATGAATATATTTATTTAGAAAATGTTGTTTTAATGAAACTCCACTTCATATTGTGAAAGTGATTTCAAAAAGTTATATGGCCATTACAATATTTTTTAATATATAATTTTTAACTTCTGCTGTTTTAAGAAATCTTAACTTCGATGGATCCCCCAAAATACTATTTTCGAATTTGCTGAGATTTTTTTCAACTCACTTAAAAAATACTATTTTATGTTAATCAGTTTTTTATTGTTATTGTTGCGTTCATTTGTTTAGTGATAAATCCTAATAATGCCATTTTTTAATCAACTTAGAACACTGATTTAACTAATTCTGTTTTAAAATTAATTGCTAACTTTCGGGTCGACAGTTACTTGATTTAGAAATGTTTTGAATAAAATATTTTAAGATTGTATTTCATGAATTTTAAATTATGTTTGAAATAATTTCATGATAAATGTATACTGATCATAACTTATATTACCATAAAACGTATATTTAAGTTAAATCCCCTAGATACATTTTAAAACAATTAGTAATAGTAATTATCAAATAGTAATTTTATGTTTGATAAAATTCCTTGATTATGAACAGTTCTCAAAAGCATGATATATATCTAAACTTTAAATTTTGGCAAAAAATAAGTTTAAATTTTATTTACTCTAAACTTTTTTCCGGAATTTTTAATTCTGTCTAGAGGCAAAAATTATTGCAAAAGTTTTATAGATACAGATTAAAAATAATTCTTCCAAGTAAATATTGAACATTTATTATGCCCAGTGAGTTAATGTAATACCATTTTTTAAATGTTTAGTTGCTTACAAAAAAAGGAAGTAATTGAAAATAAAGGTTACTTAATAATATCTTTATCAAATGACAGTAATAGATAAGCTGTATTATTTTTTGAAACTCTTTTAGAAAAAAGCAATTTTGTATTTCGATGCAAATCTAAAAATACGTAATAAAAGAAACCACTCAAATATTTTAACAAGAAAAAGACTAAAGTAGGTACTTTAAATCTATTTATCTATAATTTAACAATTTTTTAAGTCTAAACATTTTCTTACTTTTTCTTTTAAATCTTTCTGCAACGAAATTGCAATTTTTTACATGTAAAAAGAAGGATTGCCTACACTAATAAAAAAATTCTGTTCTGACAAAATTATCGTACTTGTATTGTAACTGAAACCTAACTTTCATTTGGTTCTTTTTGCGCATTATATTAATGGTTGACTGACATTTTGGGTATCAAAATTATAGTTCTTATTACAAATTATTCAATTAAAATACAAAACTGAAAAGTCACGTCATATTCTAAAATATCATCATAAATTTACCAAAATTCTTTTCAGAACTATCTCTCATTTCGAAATTTATATGCTAATTTTACCCTTATGATGTTTATATCTTTTACCAAATAGAATAGCAGTACTATGTTTACACTTCTATAGTTTATCTAAAATTAGTTAAATATTTAATAAGAGTTGGATGACGGTAAATTATTTATTACTCTAATATATCATATATCCCGGTATATGATATATTATA
>NC_092215.1:13659825-13662556 GCF_043381705.1 Parasteatoda tepidariorum | reverse complement strand
ATATATATATAACGGTCGTTGAACAGTCGTCCCAATTTTTGGATTTACGACTACTAATGTTCAATTCCATAGCCTTGTAATTTTGAACCCATTCCAGAAGACAAGACAACTCCTGGATCAAGGATTGGGAGAAATTTTGCGTTCGAGGAAGACTTTTTGATGGAACCAAACCGCATTTGCGTTACATGGAGAGGGACACCACGAGAACCTCCCACAAATATCCTGACGGCAAGGGGACTCTAACCCATGATCCGCCAACCACTGAGGATATTTCATGTCAGCAGTGCGGCTTATGAAAGCCAGATGTGGAAATCGCGGATCAACCAGCAATCGCTGGGATCGAACCGCGGTTCACCTCATTGGGAGACGAATCCCTAAACCAACACGGCTCTTGTTTAATGTTTGGTTTGTCACTGCAGGTGGTCAGCCCACCCTTTTTATGACCGACTTTTAATGACCCCTACGCTTGTTTAATGTTTGTCGAGAATTTGTCATGATGTTTGTCAAACTTGAAATATATTAGGCCTTAGAGCTTTCAGCATTTTTATATTATTAATATGTCATGCATATTCATTTGAATACTTTGCAGACATATATTTTTGCATACAAATATTTTTTCATATTATTGTGCTAATATGTTTTCATAATAAGGATTCTCAATCACTCATTCGGGCTCCCAAACCTGAATTCAATCAATTTTCTTAAATCAAAATCAGAAAATTATTTTTTTCATATATTTAGGATAATTGATTATTTGTAATTTCCAATAGCAGAACATGCTGTGCAATCAGGAAGTAAATTGCTTAAAAATTTGAAAAATTGTTTACAATAGTGTACTGAGGACTTACATTCTTTTGATACACTTTCTCAACAGATGTTTTTTAATATAACAAGCTGAAGTTGAATTTTTCTTGACTTTTGAATTTCAAAAATACTTTAAAATTCTAATCCATTCATTGTAATATAATATACCAACTTCTTATACCATATACCAACTATTATTATAATATGCCAACTTCTGTATCTTTGTTTTCATATACATTAACTTACTAGATGCATTATTAGATGAATTATTAAACTTACTATTAGAATTTGAAATATTATAAATTTTATCCTGTGTTATTAAGAAGAGTGATACTGAATTTTAAGAAAATAAGCCATTCGGCTTAAATTTTCTGCAATATTAAATGTCTTTGATAACGTCCTGTAGTGACACTTTAACTTATTTGACACCAAAGAATTGTAAAAAACAAAAAACAAATCCATTGCTCATAATTAATATTTCGGTGATTGTATAAGAATCTTAGGTAATGGGTTTAAATAAGTAGGCTAATAGTATGTTCTGATATAGACAGCTAAGAGGAGCTCGTGAATTGGCAAGTAATGATCATTCACGTATGAAACATCAGTAGAAATTAACTAATGCAATTTCATCCTCCATGACTCCATTAAAAATATAATGCTGGCAATTCATGCCAATGCTGAAATGAAAAAAAAGACCCATGAGGAATTAATCCTTCTAAATGAATCAATGAAGAGATTGACGAATTATTTTTTTCCCTCCATCTGCTAATAACTGCAATTATTTGCAATATCTGATTTATTATAATTCTATCAATTTATCACAACGTTCAACACTGAAATCTAATCAATAAATGCATTACTAACTTAGAAATACCCCTCAGTTTTGGCTAGAAATTAAATACCTATTACAATCACAAACGAAAATAGTTGTGACTTTCAAACAAAGATTGATGAAAAAAGTTAAAACTTTATATTTGGATGCAAAGCTTATCAGCATAGTCGTAAAAATATAAGACGAGTGTACTAAAATGCATACATTATTTGGGATGTAACAATATATAAATTTGTTTTAAGAATTGTTGTGATAAAATTAAGAGTGTTTTAATGATCTCTAAATGGTAAATTGAAAAGCATTTATTCAGCAATTTCAAAATAATTCACGTCTTGTTCCTTTTGTATTTTATGCTCACTAGTTTTCCAGGAGAGAATTTGCATTTTAAAACAGGGTTTCTCAAAATTGAGAAAAAGTATGTCAAAATAAATGTGAAAAAAATATGACTGGAAAAAATGCATGGTCAAAACGATCAGAATACGGTAAAATTGACAGATTTTCTGGCTTTATGAGAATGCCAAAAAACTCGGTAAATTTCACCAAAGCTCTTTGGTAATAATTTTGGTAAAATAAATAATAAATTTTGGTTTTATAATGTGTAATAAAATTCATATAATGTATATATTAGATATCTCACACTCACGAAAATGTTGCAAAAATCCGGTTGAGTATCAATTCGACAATGACGTTAAATCGCAATTTTATTTATACGATGTTGAAAACCATAAAATAATTTCTGAAGAAGAGCATGAATGGAAAATAATCGTAAAATAATTTGAAAAAAAAGATCAAGTTATCTTAAGGAAGGTAAATCTGTATGACAAAGACTGAACTCGAATTGACAGTTCTAATCCATTAATGATTCGAATGAAAAACTGAAAAAAGCTGTTTTGTGAAAAATAGCTTTAAACAGTCAAATATACAGAGAAACATCGTAAAAAAATGGTAATTTTTAGCAGGGGGCGGGTAACGATTAAAAGCAGAAAATTCGGTATTTATTTTAATTTTTTTTGCTGTAAGAAATATGTTTTTTTTCCTATGGAATTTACAACTATTTTCTACAATATCCGTGCATATATAAACATATGCATATAT
>NC_092215.1:13651223-13659549 GCF_043381705.1 Parasteatoda tepidariorum | reverse complement strand
TTATAAATGATGTCACGTGCTAAAAGACGATTGACGCTAAGAGAAAAAAAACAACAATGAGGGGTCAATATATATATATACATATATATATATATATATATATAATACATAGATAAGTAGATATATAAATAACACATCATTAATTTTAGATTTAATCCTTTTAGATATAGTTTATAATAAATAAGGAAAACAGACATTCTAAATTACGGAAATTTAAGACTTTATTTTAACTTTTGAAACCAGTTTTTAAGCTTGTTCTACATAGAAAATTACTTTAAAACAATAAAAGTGATTTCTATTTTCTTTTTATTTCCCTTTTCTTCCCTAAATTTTTCTCCTTTTTTATGTTTCGGAGTCTCTTTACAGATATAAGCCGTTTTTTATGTTTTTTTCAATTTTTTAAATCTTTTGTGCAGTACAACTAGCTTGGAATCCGACTCATTAACGAATTTTGTACTGAGGTCCAGTGTACAATAATATTTTAAATTTTTTTTTAGTCAGTCACTCATCGTCATGAGCTAGTCTCGCCTCCATGTGTTCTTTTTTCCTGCCTAATTATTGTTTTTTTTAAAAAGAAATCCAAACACAGCATCAAAACTGACTACAACTTAAAAAAAGAAGAAAAAAACAGTCTTAAAAAATGATACCGATTCGTAAAATGCAATGTCTGGCATTCTCAGCAGCATCAAAGAAATGGGGATCGGTTGATGTCCTCTGGCGTAATTCAAATTTTCTCACTTGAAACTAATGATTTAACATATGAACTGAAGGGCAGCTTAAAAATGTGTTTTTTCCTCTAAAAAATGTGGGTAGAGAAAAAAAAGGAAGTAAAAAATGTAGATGGTAGGAGGCAGAATGGAGACTAAAACACTGGATTGTAAGTAATTATCATTTTCCGTCTAGCTACCAATGTTATTTTAAATGAATCTTTTCCTTCTATTCTAGAAATCGTTAGTAAATTAAAATCATCCAGAGTAAAAAAATGCCTCTTTTATTATTATTTTTTAATGATTCTTTGGCTCCTCCACGTTTTCTTATTTCTCATTAGATTTTCAATCTCGTACTGTGGGGGTTATAAATTTTATGACATATAAAAAATAAGAATCAAAAAATCAAACAAAATGAGACGATTTTGATGCATTGTTTGAACATAATCTTCGAAGAGATCCTATGTGAGATAGGTTCGCATTAATGGTTGTTTTCTCATTTACGATTTGCTAATGGCCATTCTAAGATATTATAAAAACTTACTTAACGCACTTTTTTTTCATCAGAAAATACAATCATTTAAGACATATACTTCTCTTAAGTTGGAAAATGGTACATTATGGTAATTTGTGTTAATTTATTTTAAGAATCATTTTCTGATATCTTTAAAATTAGAAAAAATATTCAACTTTTATTTATCAATCAATAAGTCTGAGAAAGACTGCATAATCTAACGTATATTTTAGTTACTTAAAACAGTTGGTCTAAATAGATAAACAATTGCAAACGAAATTCTTAGTTTTGTTAATTTCTGTGTTCAGCTCATTTATTGAAAGATTTTCTATTAATCTAATTTAAAATTTTAAGGCTACTTGGCTTCCATTTATCAATTAGTTCTTCGCAATATTTAAATATATTCAGTAGTTTTACTGATGACATTTTTTTGTTATTTAATACTTAAATTTTGAAGTTTTTAGGCAGCTTGGTTTCTGTCATTACTTAGCTTTTGGTAATATTTAAAAGTACTCAAAATGTTTAAGGAAAGATTTTTTTTGTGATTCGTGGTTAGAATATTTAGAATACTTCAATATTTCAGACTTAAGAAATTCTTGATACTACGGAAATCATAATTTCGTTTTTACGATAAAACGTGCTCTCAAAATTTTTTTTTTTATATATTAATAGTTTTTATTAAACCATACTTTTTGTTCGTAGAAAAGCAATTTTCTCCTAATATTTTTTAAGCGTAAAATCACGTGTTACGTGTTACAGCTCTTGACAAATTTTCTTTTGTAACCAATTTTTAAATAAAAATCATTTTTTCTCACATTGGAAAAGTGATATTCGAACTGTGTTTTTTTAAGACATAATGTGCCTTTGCAAACTTTCACTTAAAATCGATGTATCAATTTAAATTAACAGAACTTAAAATTAATAAATTCTTAAAAGTTTAATTTTTTTTATTAAGAGATCATATAGTATAGGAAAAAAAAGTTATTTATTTAAAGATAAGGTTTATATTCCATTTTCGGAAGGAATTATCAAACAAAAATGATTTTAAAGTGACATATAATATTATCAAACCAATGTCTGTGTGTTATTTTTTATGTTTAGCTCCCTGCTTTTTTAAAAAAAAAACTTAGAAAAATATCTGCTTTAAACAATGGGTATGAAGATCTGTCTTACTAAGTGACAAGACTTGTTTTGATTAAATTTTGTATCGTTTAGCTTTTATAAATATTATAATTGATTAAGATATTAACGTATTTAAAGACTCATATGCTTATTTTATTCTTAGCAAACATTTTCTAGTTTTTCCTAATCCTGGAAAGAGTTTTTTATGACTCTTTTCCGAACTTGGTATGACAGATAATTTGTATTAATGTTAGAAAGTTCACAATTAAGTAAAGCAAAAATCTTTAGGGAAGAAAGGGAAAAAAATATTCCTGAACAAGACAGCTGCTTTGGATTATTTCATGATTCCCAACGAATGATGGATTTCTTGCAGCCCACCACCGATGTTTTATTTATTTTTTTCCCTTTTTCTCTCCCCTTCCCCTATTTCTAGGATTGGCCTTAATGGAAATCGGAGAAGAATTTTTGCCTCAATCAAAAGCCCTTCAAGACAAGAGGAACAATTGAAGAAGGAGGGACAAAACCAAACAAGATTTAAAGATGGCTTAAGGTTCGTATTTAATGTAAGTCATGCTTTTCTGACTTTTTTCTCAACCCTTTCGTTCTCTTCAAGAAATGGCATCATTTTTCTATCACTATTAGGAGATTAACCTTTTTTTGGTTGTGGACGTTTTGAAATAATAATTCGCCTTCTCATAATTAATATCAGTCCTAAAATACAAATGTTTATTTAGACTCCCATTAAATAGTGTTATTTATTTTATTTTTGTGCCAACATTAAAAGTTGACTTAGTGTATTTTTTAAATAGAAATTCAATTATGAATATTAGCTGAATTTGAATAGAAAATATTCCTTTATTATTTTACAGTCATAAAGTTGAAAATTTATTTTATTGAATTGTTTTAATTAAAAAATAACTCACATCGCTCTTGTTGAGTTCATTTTATTGAGGGAATCGCCCCCCCCCACTCCAATGCAGCCCAATATAGTTCAGAAATACAATAAAAATCGCCCGGTGGCTGAGCGGTAGCGCTTCGCGCTGTCGTCTGACAAGTCCCTGGTTCGATCCTCGAGCCGGGCAAGATTGACTCAGCCTTTCATCCCTTCAGTGGGTCGAAAAATGAGTACCAAGCATGCTTGGGATATAAACACTGGGGGTTCTGCGTTCGGCTGATCACCTGACCGGAACATCTGCTCCTGCACCCCAGAGCCCAAGGTCAAGAAAACTGAGATGGACACAGTAGGCCTTGGCCCTCTAGGGCTGTCGCGCTGCTGAGTATCAGTTTTTATATAATACAAACTCAAATGACACATCACTGAAAAATTTGGCTTTTAAAAAAATGCTAAGGCCAGAATAACTTTACATAATTTGACATTTTGTCTCTAGAACTAAGCTAAGATTTTTAGCGTAGATCATATGTTGCTTTTTTAAAATCTAATTTATTTTTTCAAAAACTTCCTTCATGAATGGTATTTAGTAAAATCGAATTATAATATTACACAGTAGTACTAAACGATTTTTGAATTTTTTAATTAGTAAAAGGATTTGTCAGATGAAGGAAAAGGATTTGTCAGATTTATGTTATTTGAGTTATGTTTGTTACTGAAATGAATGCTTTTTACATTAATTTTTATAAGTAATGATTTGTCGCGCTTTTGCTTTGTACTCTTCAATTCTATTTATTGGAATATATATTCTAACAATATGCCTAAAAAATCTATCACCAAACAAAATCATATGCAATTACAGTATATGCCGTATTCCCCTGAAATTAATATGCAGCTGCTAAAAATTGTATTGAACCGAAGGAAAACATTAGATTTGAGTATTAATAATACTATAAATGATGCTATCATCATAGAAATGAATAAAAATAATATACAAATCTATAAATAAATATAAAATGTAATTATATACGAATGCAAAATTAAAAGAGTGTTTATCAAGAAATCTTAATTTTGAAAGTTGATTAATAGTTGAAAGTTGAACATCGATAATCAGAGATTTCTTCTAAAATCCTTTTCCAAGCATTTTCTAGTCAAGACCAAAAGTGCGAATTTTTTTAAACAGTCTTTTAATTCTTTCTTAGATTATTTAAGATTATTTTGATATTAATGAATAATCAGGTATAACATCTGAAAAACCATCAGGATAAAACAGTTCAAGATAGTATTGTAAGTTTGTTTTTACCAGTAGCCGTTCCATTTATTTTTAAATTGCAGAAAAAGTGAATTTTAAACATTACTACATCTCAAATTAAATATTGTTATAAATTTCGTTTTGATTGAATTCACGACATTTTTTTTTTAAAATTAATTAATTTTACTTCACTCATTTAGTTCAAACCACTTTACAAAACCAAAAGTGAACAGTAATATGCGGAATATAGTAAAGGTTCTGAAAAATGTGATGGGGAATCATCAGTTATTTTAGCCGGATCATCCACTGAGCTATCTTCGGTAATTAGAAACTTTGACGCCGTTTCAAACAGAGATTAATAATGGTTGGTACTTGGGAGAAAAGTGTCATTAACAACAATCAGAGTGGCAGCCTCCAGAGTCTACCACTAAAACTTAGTATTTTAGAAGACACTTTCTCCAAAAGTTGACGAACTTTTCATTTTTCTTCAAAGAGAAGTGTTCCTATCGTCTAAATGCACCTGCCATCACACTGGGAAATCACCAAAGCTTGAGTGGAACTTTCATTTATAAAAACAAATGTTATTAAAATTTTCACCAAGTGATAAATTTATTGATAACTAACATTATTTTTATCTGGCATCATTAAATCTGGCATTATTTTACAATAGGTTCATATTATTTATTTAGGTAAGCAATAATGATTCACCTGTAAACTAATATACAGTCTTTAGCCATACTATTAGACGCACTAAAAGATTCTATGTAAAATTATAATCATCAGATACAGCTGTAATGTTTTTACTCAGATGAAACCGGTTTGCATTTCTGTACGCTCCTGGCTTAATTGGTTAACATTGTAATGCAATACGTTGAAAATAAATACAAATAGGAAGTATATAAAAAATCTCCTGAATAAAAACCCATTACATGTATGTTTAAATATGAGTGTATTGAATATAAACTCGTGTAAATCATGTAATTTTTTTTAAAAAAAACTACTGTGCGTCTAAAAATTTGATCTAATTATTATAATATAGGGGAGAGTGGGGTCAATTGTAACATTTTTAACTTAACTATTTTTAACTAACAAAAAATCATATATATTTTTGGTAGTAATTGATAGACGAGTAAAGTAGACTATCCTCTACTAGGAAAAAAATAAATACCTTATTTTAAATGTTATTATATTAGTTATTAACAATTTTTGACAGTCGTGCACTTGTTACAACTGTCCCCACTTACGGGGTCAATTGTAACAGTTCATAAATTCAACTAAAACATAGTTAATTATACATATTATCATAGTTGTGATATATTTTTTTATTGATCAAAATAGTAGTGATATTTTAGGAGTAAAAATAATAATGAGCAGAGACCTAAAGGGTTAAACTTTTAACTTTAAGGGGTTAAAAATTTTAATTTATGCTGTGAAAGGTGACAAATAAAATAATGCACATGCAACATAATATAAATGATATAGGAAACTATTGGTGGTTCTTAAAGAGTTAAGTAATGGTTTGTAAACATAAGATTATTTATTTTCAGCTGTTACAATCGTCCCTTTACTTATTGTTACAATTGTCCCCAAGACGCCATTTCAGCTTCATTTGTTAAAAATAATGCTAATTAATTAGCAAAACTAATTTTTTTTTTTTTGAAATGTTAATTAAGGTGTCCACTTACATATTCGGTTAATAATTTTTATTTGTTTAAACAAAATTACTTTGTTACAATATAATATTCTAATACCAAAAAAAAGTACTCACGTAGCATGAAAATATCTTTTGTGATGTAACTCTTTCAAAAGTACATAAAAATGGTTGCCAGCAAGGGTGTACATGTAGATTTATTAAATACACCTTGTGCGCCACCTAGAAACCAAATCTACAACCCGACACTCGAAATTTTTGCTCTGTTACAATCGTACCCTGTTACAATTGACCCCACTCTCCCCTACTAATATAATGCTTGATATAATAAATATTCTATATTTATATAATATATCGTCCAATTTATCCTATCGTCAAATTTGTATTATATATCATCTAATTTAACCAGTTGTTACATTAAATTTAAGGAGTGCCGACTTTTTCAGTCACATAAAAACAATAAGGCTGCAGAAAATTACCTGATAATTAAGATTTTACATAGAATCTTATAGTGCGTCGAATAATTTGGCCTAGGGACTGTATGCCTTTTGTATCCTTAGAACCGTAATATCGTTGAACCTTAATAAGGGTGAGTTATTTATTCGAAAATAATATTCTTATTTTTCCATAAAGCTCTGAAAAATATAATTAATTTCTCTGATCCTTAGTTTTCTATAAAAAGTCACATTTGACGAAATATAAAAAAGCTTATTTTGTAAATTGTACCAATTTTTCATTATTACTTTGTATAAATTTTAATACATTCTAATGAATTAGTTTCAACAGTTATTTATGTTTTCTACATTTTTTAAACTTTAAAGAAAATGACAAAAAAAAGTCTTATACGTAGCTTTTGATTTAATTATAAGATTCTCACGTCCAACATTCAAATTTATTATCTCTAAGGGGAATACTTCAAATATGTCAATTTATTATAACAGACCACGTCTTAAATAATGAAATCAGATACAAAACGCACTTATCCTGAATAAACATGCCTACTTCTCCACAGTATCAGAAACATTCAAATTTAATATCTTAAGGGGAATACTTTAAATATGTCAATTTATTATAGCAGACCACGTTTTAAGTAACGAAATCAGATGCAAAACGCATTTTTCCTGAGTAAACATACCTACTTCTCCACAGTATCAGAAACATTCAAATTTAATATCTTAAGGGGAATACTTTAAATATGTCAATTTATTATGGGCAGACCACGTTTAAAGAACGAAATCAGATACAAAGCGCAATTTTCCTAAATAAACATACCTACTTCTCCACAGTATCAGAAGCATAACCGTCAGATAGAGGGGATAACAACAATGTTGAAAATATAACTCCAATAGTTTATTCAGAAAAGTGGTCGAAAGTTAGGTTTCTTTAATATTACTTTTTTGTGCACTTTGCCGTGTCGATGAAGCAATTTAAATATTTTTGCACTTAAATGTAAAACAAGTTCATCCAAAAATATTTTTATGGAAAACATTTTTTCAGATTATTTTTCATTTTTTTATTTATTTTTGAAATGAATAAAGCATTTTTGAATTGTAAGGTAGAAAAAATTTTTCATCAATTTTTAATGTCGAATTTTAAAAGACAATGTCCATAAACTTAGCAGAATCAGTTGAATAATACTAATGAAATAAAATTTTCAAAATGAAATTTCGTTGAAATTTTATACATAAAACTTTTCATAGATTCTGATCAAATTTTACATCTTGCCATATTTAAAATTAACTTTGTGTAATAAGATTTTCTCTTATTTCGTTCATTAGAGTCAACAATATTAATACATTTCATTTTTTTATTTTGAGGACTAAGCAAAATTATATATATATACAGCAAAATAAATAAATACAAAAAAACACGAAGAAAATTAAAAAAAACAATAAGCTTCATTTATTGCGCATAAGCTGCAAGTAAATAAAACTCATAAGATAAGTTCAAAATGAAGATAAAGCAAAGGAAAATTACAGACATATGAAAAAAGGGGGAAAAAGAAAAATAATAACGAAAAAAAATAACAAACAACTGGAGGGAAAAAAAAGAAGAAGAAAACGGAAAAAAAGGATGAATTTTTTTAAAAAAATCCGAAAAATAAAAGATTAAATAAAGAGTACAAATAAAATAGTACACATAATAGTACATAAAATAGTAATAATCTTGTGTACTAATTTCTCCAAAAGTT
>NC_092215.1:13629826-13650791 GCF_043381705.1 Parasteatoda tepidariorum | reverse complement strand
TTAATCTATAAATTAATTGTAACACTCGCATATATACATATATATTTATATATATATATATATATATTAATGCATTATTATTCTTAATTTCTTAATTATTAATGCATTCTTCGATGTGAATCAAAAGTAATATTGCTTAAAGTGATGATCACGTTATAAATACCTTTTTGAATGATGTGCAAATTTTAATTAAACATTTCATTTCAGTCAATGTATTGTTTTGAAACTCGTTTATATTCATACATAATAATGAAAACCATACAAATAATTCTTTCAAAAATAGATTAAAGAATTCCCTTTAGGAATCAAACCTTAATGTAATTTTCAGTCTAATGTATCATCATATTTAAGTTTTCATCTTTTTCTGAATATCAAACCTTAGAATAAGTTTATCAGTAAGCTTAGGGATTACTGTTGAAGGGGAAAAATTATTTAATCAGGAGTTTCTACCAAGAGACAAACAAAACAAGTTAAAATAATTTTCTGATAAGAGAAAATTAAATAACAGCAGAAATAAGAACCCTTACGGCTAAATTGGAAAGGAGAAAAAATAATTTGTCTTCTTTTCTAGAAAATGCATACTGTGCATTCACTACCTGATGTTTAATTTGCTTTCTGAAGCAACCAAGAATGGGTATTTTTACACTTGAGAATTTCCTGGATTGAAAGTACTATCATGCCTTTTTCGACTCCAGGGATTTGCAGTTGGCAGGATTTTTAATCTTGCTATGAGATCTCATGTTTTAATTTGTTAGATATAATTTTTCACCTTTTTCTAAACCTACGCTCTTATCTTAAGGTAGTAATTATTTCAAATGTTTACATAGTGATTTAATTAAAAATATTCCATTGTTCTTAAAATTTTTTGTCTTCAATTAACCTAAATTTGCATAATAGTGATATAAGTAAAGTAGATTATAAGTTTTTCATCAATCAAGAAAAATTTTATATCTAAGAGTACAATTCACAATATTACAACCATGTGCCAAACTAAGTAGTCTAAATTCACTTTCTTAATTCATTATTCAAAACATGTTATCATATTAATATTTCACATCTGGCATTTATGATTTAATAATTGTAATAAGTTTTCTCTTCAAGAAATAATAAATTATAATACTCAAGCCTATTATAATTATTATATTATTCCTTCGGTTTACACCTACAATAAAATTTACGCTGTCCAGTAGCACGAACTGGGTGTACAGTTAGTGATCCTAAGACTTATTATGGTTGACTAATTTGACAAACTTTACAATTACATATTTCATGTTTCGGTACGCATGAAAAATTATTAATGCTATTTAAAACACCCTAAAACTAATTAGGGTTAAAAATTGTAGTAGATATAGTAAAAAGATAGAGTTGTACTAATTTTAGTTTAAAAATTATAGTAATTACCGCAATAAATTTCACCCTGTTACTGTGTTAAATTATTAATACAGTGATAAACTTCTCAAATAATACTTTAGCCTATTGTAATTTTTATATTGAAGAATGCCTTGTAAGAAACGTGATATATATATATATATANAGCTCTTACAACATTTTTTAAAATTGTGTGTCATATACAATTTAAACACTTCCATCTTATTTTAAGATTGTCAGAGACAATACAATCGCCGACAAAGATGTTCACGCGGTTAAAGCGGGAAAAAATTATAAAAAGTATATATATATATATATATACACACACTTTTCTTTAATTTAAACCTTACTCGTAATTAAAAAAAGCATTTTAATTTTTATTATATCCTTTCCAATATTTGGCGGCACATTTTAAAAATTTGGCGGCACACAAAAGTGCCGCGGCACAGTGGTTGAGAATCACTGCTCTAGCCCATTGCAATTTTTATACAGAAGAACGCCTTGTGAGAGATAGACAGATAAACAGATAGATATATAGATATAAAAGTCAATTAAAACTGATACCAACTACTTTAATTCTCTTGATAGAAATTGTTGCATGTTTAAAATCACTTAATATTTAGGAAAAGAAGTGATTGAAACACGACAAACCACTAAGGAGAAAGACATACTGTTAAAAATATCAATAACATTTTGATCACAGTAAAAATCCATAAAATATGAAAGGATCGTGATCGAAACCACTTTGAATTTTAATTAGGCATAAAAACTAGTGTTGCTATGTCTACTATCGTCAGCTTCAAAATTTGTTCCTCCGACATTGATTATCCTTTAATTTTTCTTGTTTGAATAATAATTTACAATTCCTAATGAGCATATAGTTTTTTTAATTAATTTTAAGCATGATAGAGAGTCAAAATGAATGGATAAAGGTTAGTAATTGAAACTATTTTGTGTTTTTGTTTATGAGCATTCAAATTTAGAAAAGATTGTACTATGATATTGTTTCCTAAATTATTAGTTATACCTTAAATTGAAAACTGATATTCTGAATTACAAGCAAAACTAGTGGTAACAAAGCTAATAATTTCTTTAATCATAAATGAATAGTAGGAAAAAAATTTTAATCAGACAAAAATTTCGAGGCTTAAAAGAAGAGAAATCTTCTCAAGTGGACATATACGATTAGCATACTGAAGCAGATTTTACTCATGTTTTGAATATTTTTAACATCTACCCATTAAATGAATTCGATCTTTATTTTATAGTTTATTTTATAAAATAAATGATGAAAAATAAATGACTTTCAGAGAAATTTAAAGGTTTATTTTATCTTTTTTAACTCTTAAATGTTATTAGCAATTAAGAATATGCAACTTAAATAAGAATACTCTTTAAATTTACAGTCTTAATATGGTTTTATAGATTATTTTGAATATTAATGACGTACTTGAATTTAATAACATCATTGTTTCAAAAGTATTATAAAAGGTAAAAAAGTGCAACTGAACCCTAGTAAAGAAAGAAAAACATCAAGTTTCTTTCTATAAAAGTAAAATTAATCTTAAATTTTATATCCTGCAAATAATAAATATTATACAAGCATACTAGGATAAAACTGCATAATAAATATAAGAATTGTAGATGCTGATTGCAAATGCAATGAAATAATTTTCGAATTTTAACTGAACTTGTATTGTATATATTGTTTTTCCTTGGCATAGGGCAGTGGTGGCAAAATTATGACGCGAGGGTCAGGCTCTGACCCACGAAGTCTTTTTAAATTACCCATGTGTTGATTTTATTAACCTATTTTTTTAGCCGTAGAAAATTCTTAAAAGCAAAAAGGGCAGCAAAAGTATAGTTAAAGTATTAATCGTTAAATTTTAGAGCCGCTGTGGATAGAGTATCAGCCTTTATCCGAAAGGTTGAGGATTCAATCCTCAATAAACCTTTAAGCTTCCCCGAGCACATGTGATATACCTGCTTGTAAAATCTATGGACTCGAAAAGTTTGAGATCTGTGGCTGAGTTGTACCATGGGTACAGGTATCTAGAGAAAACTTTTCACCCCTTCAGATCTCTGTTTAACTATTGGAAGTGGCCTCACGAATGAGTGGTGCAGCTCTGAGGAGTTTCAAGCTAAGTCACACTTTCACCCTAGCGGTGCTCTCTTATCAATTCGCACTGTTGCTGGAGTACTGAGGTTGTCCAAGTGTTATTAAAAACAACGAAAACATAAATTTATTAGAAAAGTAAAGGGAGCCAACTGATTTCTACCCTGTATCTCTGCACTTGTGTATAACTCATGAAAGTTATTTACACTTAGGTATTGGGCAGCCATAGTGCTGTGACGTCATGCCACTTGGTGCGGTAATTTAAGGTATGAACCCCAATCACATAAAATTTTTTAAAGTCGGCTTCAGTTTTTCGCTCTTGTCTTGAAAAAGAAAACTCGTAGAAACTAAAAAAAGAAGTTTACATGCTAGTGGATTTTAGTGAGAGCGAAAAAAAGCGGGTTAAGTTTCAATGTTTACTAATTTTGGATGTTTTAAAATTTTAAGTAGCCTTTTTACATTTAGATTTTTTACATCTTATAATACTAAGTGGTGGGAATGACCCCAGAGCGAAAACATAAAAAAAAAAAAATAGGCTTAAATAGGTTCACCATCACTAGCCAATTATGGTTCCAACTTTCCAGTTTTGACATAGAATAAAATAATTTAATAATCTATTGTTGACTTCTTCATTAGAACAGTTGTTGAAAACTTTTTTGCCTGTAGGATGATACAAGAAGGCCTCTGTCTGTATGTTGTTATACAGGTGGTTTTCTCGTCCCTTTCTCCAAATTTTAAAAGTGATATATCAACATCAGTCTATTTTATTTCATTAAAATTTTACACAAATCTTTTTAACGTCAAGGCAATAGAATACGCACTAAAAAATTAAGCTGTTGCAACAGACTAAAGAACAACAAATAAATTAAAAAATAAATGTATTTTTTTAGAGATTTGACAAACGAAAAAATAAACCATGAACTATTTGAAATACTGATTTCATTTATCATTCAGATTTTTTTTTAAAAATCACTGCAAAACAATATAAATTTAGTGTATCAATGTTATTGTATCAAGTAAACTCTAAGCATTCATGTATAAATATCATATTTAAGTGTGTAATTTTAAATAAAAAAATCAAAACTAAATATTTTAAATTTTTGTCTGCAAAAGTAATTAGTTATCTTAGAAAATTAAGCAAAATATTTTTTTGGGGAATAGAATAGATTTTTTTAAAAAAACATTTCTCAATTTAAATGAAAATTAAAACCATAAATAACAAATTTCATGGGAATATATATATATTTTTTGTATTAAACTTTACTAATTTTTCAGTTTTACTTTCGAAAATGAATATTTGAGTCGTTTCACGTCCTTAAATATACCCAGAGAGAAAGTCATCGGCACAATAGATAATGTCGCTATCATGTTTTTCTTAATTTCGTATTATATTTGGTGATAAATCGTCAAGAGAATTAAAAGACAATTGAAAATTGGCGTCAAAGGAGGAAAAAAGCTTCTTTTTCATAATTATGCGTAATTAAGAAAGTAATTAGGTGTAGGTAAATATCTTCAAGGCAGATTCTTTCAAGCAAACTTTAAGCTGCTATCATATTTTTCCCCTCCTTCAGCGAATTGCTTTTACTTCACAAAACGAAATTCTGAAATCTTAAATTAAATAACTTTTACAGTATTCTTGGAATACCAACGAATAAGTTTAAAGAAATATCTTCGCCTCAGTTTTATAGATAGAAAAAAACTTATATTTATTTTTATTAATGAACAATTTAATAAGTTGTTTCAACTAACCTTTAAAAAGAAAATCTATTTTTATAGAGTTATAAATAATGCAAAATTTGTAAAATGTGTCATAAAAAAAATTATTGGAAAGGAAAATTATTTTTTAAAGAACATAAACTGCTTATGGACTACTGTTCAAGTGAAAAAAACGACATTAAATATAATAATTCTGTTAAGTTATGAACTATTTAATTTTGATTTAGTTAGAAAACTTTAATAAGAAACACACTTTTCATTTTAAACTAACTCAAAAATTATCATAGGCATTTACTTTTCTCCACAATTTTTATCAATGATTTCAACAAATAGATAGAATAAACAAACCTCGTTTACGACATTAAATTATATTTTAGAAAATTGATTAGAACATTATTAACAACCAATTTTTGTTAGAATTAAATCACAATTATGATAAATCTAAAGTTGCGTTTAATTTGTTACGTTGTTAAGTGCTAACAAAATCTTTCTTAATAGCCGGTTCGCATTATTTGAAGGAATTATTAATCATAACAGAGTTTATATCTTGACTTGACTCAACATCATGAAAATGTGGCAAATTTTGAAAAATTAGCTTTTAATTTTGAGGTAATTTTACTAGACAAGCTGTCGCAAATGTATAGATTCTTCTAAAAGTTACTCATTTTGCAATTAGTCTCTCTTTTCCTACAATTCATCTCTTTCCGGGTGATTAAATTTTATAAATCTTTTTCTTCGATTAGATTCAACTTTTCTAAGTTCTTACAAATTTATTGAAGTTCTATTTAAAATTTGAAAATCATTTGGAACCTCTTGGAAATAATCCGTGCTTGCAACTAACTATACTTTTAATATAATTATTATTTTAATTTTCATTTCAGTAAAAGTGATTGTTTATTTAAGCATTACAACAAAAATAATATAAAAATGTCCTAACATAAAATTTAAAACACATTTCAATCGAAGACAGATCAGAAATAGTTGGCTGATCTGAAACGGGAAGATAAACAAGTTTCTAATTAACAAAAGTATGCATTGATTAAAGAATCCCGAAAAATACTATGGCACTGAATTAGATTTAAAATATAATTCAGTGCTATAGTATTTTTTGATTTATACTGAAGTAAATAGTCCAAGTAAATAAAAACAAGTCCTCGTAAGTAAATTATCCTTAAAGTAATTTAGTTTTTAAAAAAATCAGCCAGTTTAGTCATATTATGACTTTGTTTAGAAACATAAAATTAGAAATACATTATATATGAAGAGGAAATATAATTAAAAAACATATTTTCAAGTTCCAGAGGAAAATATTTATACAAAAGTAGATTTTTTAACGAATAATTTGTGAATCCTGTGATGACCTTCTGACAATTTAACAATGACGAAACTTATGTAATCATTTGCTGTAGTAAATGCTTTATATTTGTGTACTTATTTAAGTCAATTAAAATTTGTTTTTTAAAAAGATTAAGCAAATTTTAAATTAGTCGCTTTCATCATCTACTTTGACTTCACAATAAATTCTTGTACTGGTTACACACACACACACACACACACATATATGTAACATAAAAAGCTTCTATTAATCTTTTTATGTTAGTTTCTTTCCTATAAAACAGCTCCAACTTTATTACTAATTAATTATTCAAGTCGAACTGCTTTCTCACACTTTTAAAA
This sequence comes from Parasteatoda tepidariorum, assembly GCF_043381705.1. NCBI lineage: Eukaryota > Metazoa > Arthropoda > Arachnida > Araneae > Theridiidae > Parasteatoda > Parasteatoda tepidariorum. Next base: position 13,643,914 of record NC_092215.1, on the reverse strand, counting down.
GCCAGATCTTGCTTCTAAATCTATTTTTAGCCAAAGTATGCATAAATTTAAATAAAAACATTCTTCCCTTTTAAACTATGTGGGAATCATTCGAGCTAGTTCTTAAACCAATAGTAGTCCTTGGGACTTCCCTTTTCCCCTCAAATATAACAAAATAGAGGGAAATTCCTTTGCTACTTTCCCTAAGATAAAAACTTAAGCACACAGTTTTGGAGTGCGAATTTGAGCTCCGCCTTTGCTAGAAAATGTCTTAAATATACTATGTGAAGCTATAACATATTTTTTGCCTTCCAACTGCTATCTGCGTGGCCTAACAACACTCACCATGACTGCTACCCTTTCACACATATCATTATTATTATTATTATTATTATTATAAATGTTATTATCGGAAACAACGAACACAAATAGAAAAAGAATAACTTCCTTTTTTTGAAATTAGGAGAAATTTAGCACATCTTGCAGAATAATAGTACAAAGGAGGAACGAATTTTTTTTTGGACAATCTGTAGTCGATTTAGAAAGTCTATAAGGCTTGTAGCAATATAAAATCTGGAGAAAAAAATTCCCAAGCAATATTACAAACCCTATTTATTTTGCAAATATTTCAACAATCTTTTTTTGTCCTCAAACAAGAAACATATAGCTGTAACTCTATCTTTTATAAATATATTTTTTTAAAAAACGTGAACTTACTTTTGCAGTACGCCGGTTTTGCATTATTGTAAGCAAATAATTTAAAGCTTTTACCTCGCGGCATAAACTTTTTTTGGACTTATTTTCCTGACCAGAGTTTTAATAGATAAATATATATTAAAATATTATATATCAGAAACATATTTAGAAAATAAAAGTTTGGATACTTTCTGATTACTGATACGAAAAGGAGTTTAAATTTTTTATGACATGTTTTATCAGTTTTAGAGGTTTTACAAGAGCGAGTACATATTTTTTTTCCTTCTAGTTCTTAGATATGATTAGGTTTCATCCTTGCAGCGTTTCGATGTTGGTGAAGTACTCTAAAAGTGTCGAAATAAAATTGCTCTAAATATTGCTATTTCAACTCCATCGATTATAAAATACCCATGCACTGATGCAATAAAATTTTCTGATAAATTTAAACAACATTTGCTTATAGATCTTTTTCGTATGCGATCTTAAGAAATTTTTTAATGCAATAAACTAATTTAATTTTTAAAAAAAACAGAAATTAGATAAGTTCAAAGATAATTAAAAGAAAATAGGATATATTCTATTCGAGTGATTAAGAAGAGAAATACCCAATAAGTTTATAAAAGTAAATATCTGTGAAAAAAAGGAAAGGAAAAAAATTTAGTATCGCCAAATATTTATACATATAATATACACACTTCTTGAAAACATGATCGTTTATAGTAATTATAAATTCATATAATGAACGCTTAAAAGTAGAATATGATTTTAGAGACTACAGGGAAATAGGTTAAATAGTTTAGATGCTAAGTAGGAAAAAAAATTAAAGTAGAACTTCGTTTCAACAACGAAAATGTCAGTTAAATAAAAACAACTTAACATACAGAAACATACATTTTGCAATAGGTAACGTAAATTAATGTTTCAAAAAATTCAAAATTTTAAACTTTTTTTTTTCCAAAGGATCTATTAGAAATCAATTTTGTTTTGTAATCACCAGATTATAGAGCCATAATTTAGTATTGAATACGTCTAAGAATAGTATACAATTCTCAAAATATTCTTGTGAATATTATTTTTGATATGGTGAATTTAGTTCGTGGGAATTTTATTTTTGATTTAATTAAAACTAAACGTAGTTTTTCTTTAACTAATTAATTTATATGAGTTTTCCATTTAAAATTTTCCTCTTCAAATTGAGTCTTTAATTTCAAACATAAAATTTATTATTTTTGACAGGTATTAACGATAATTACTTTTGCTACTGCAAAAAATTAAATGGAATTTAATTTGAATTTCAGAATCACAAAAGTCATCAATAAATATAATCAATAATAAAAGTTCGAAAATGAATTTTCGAAGGATCATGGAGATTTGAAAAAATTTAATTACTAAATTTATTTCAAATTTTAACTCAGTTCTCTGTGTCCGATAAATATGAAATGCTTAATATAATTCCACTGAAACTAACATTTTCCAATTTTTTATTAGAAGACTACGATTGATGCTATTGAATGTTCTAGATATGTTAAGCAAAATAGCTTTAGTTTCTGTCAATAGAAATTTCCAAGAGTGTCTTTTTTTGCACTTCTTCCTTCAATAATTATCAGAGAAAACATACCAATTATCATACTAATTATCTTCCATACTAATTATCAAAGAAAAAAGTTGTATGTTTTAAATACTTTTTATTAGTGTAAGCTATCTGTATGATTTTTGAAAAGATTGGTATTATTGAAATTACTCAATAATTTGATAAAGAGTTTTTGTCTCCAGATTTAAAAATGAGAGTTAATGTTTCTCTTTTTAAAGGATTTGGAAATATAAGATGTGCTAATTGAAATGCTTTGAAGTTGACCATAAAATTGGCATAGCAATTAATAGCAAATCGTTTTATTAATTTTATAATTAAAAAGTCATAATCGTAGGTAGTAATACTAATAAAAGAATTTATTATATCAAGCAGATATCAATCATTTAGTTTAAGAAAAAAGAAGATATCAAACTTGGTAAAATATAAACTTGAAAATTGCTAAGATTCAGTCTTGAAGTGTTTTTTGCACTTACAAATGTTTTATTAAATTGACACGATTAAATTTACTTGCAAAAGAGAAGACTTTGCAAGCAATAATATTATTTACAAGAATACATATTTGATCATTTGAACCACTGAATTGGATCATTTGAATTTGTTTTTAAAGTTTTCTGATTTCGCTGATTTTATGACATTCTTCAATTCATATATCTTGCTATTTTATGAATAATGTTTCAAGGATATTTTATAATTTTTCAAAGAAGTTCTTTTTCTTCAAATTAATATCAGAAGGCTTTTTAGTTATCCAGTTTTTAAATCTTTTGTTTAATTTTACTGAATATTTTTTATATTATAAATTTTAAAAACTATATTCTGATATTGTTGGTCAAGTAAATCTTGAAAACTCCTTCAGAAAAAATCATAAAATTATTTTATGACAAATAATCATAAAATTTATTAGAATTTATTGACATTGTATTTATAGTTTTCTTAGTTATAATTTCTTCACCTTCATAGAATGGGATAATGATTAATTATGTCATTTATAAGTATCCTAGATTTAACTGAAAATTTGTAAGTTTTGACAAAAGAATAAGGATCAATGTAAGAGGGTAATAAAGAAATTACTGTGGTGGGGCTATCAATATAATTTTGAAAGATGAATTAACACAATATATTCATGAGTATTAAGATCATCAGTCAAAATATCAATATTTAAATCCCCTATAGGTATACCCAATCGGGGTATTTTGAGTTGGAGATAATTACATTTAGTTTAGCATTTAAACAGTCAATAGTGAAATCATTAGATCGATAAACAGAGAGAATTTAAAACCACAACTCTTTTCAATATTGTAATATAGATTCAGCTGAAATAAAGTGTATATTTGATTAAGTTACGTTTAGACGTTAATTCCTTGGATCAAAAATTGTTTTTTATTAAAGACAATCTTTTTAAAATGTCAAAAATTTTCGAGCAATTGATTTTAAGTAATTTTTCATTACAAAACAAAAACCAGAATTCATCTAAACTTACGATTGCATTAAAGAGTTATAACCCATGCAAACAAGTAGAAAATACATTGCATGAAGTTGCTAAGTTTTAAAAATAGTTTTGAACACTAAAAACAAAAGCGTTTATTCCTTTTTTAAATTATGTTTCAAAGTTTAGATTCTACATCTGAATTTCTAGCCTGCTATAAATTTTTCACTTTTTTTCTAACTAATTAGCATTATTCACATAAAATTGTTTTAAACTGTTGAAAATAAAAATATTCTACAATGTAAAGCAGAAAGAATAAAATCAACTATCTTTCTTTCAAATATCATGAATAGTGTTTGATGATAGTTTAAATAATTGGTTGTTAATTTCTTCTTATAGTTAATTTGTAATTTCCACGTAATTTGTAGATGCTTGCATAGCTGCTTATAGAAACATTTTTAATAGTAGAATAAGAAACTTGGATTTTCCTTTGATTTTATCAAAGCAACAAAGAGAGTTTTGCAAAATATATTATTTCTTAGGTATTAAATCATTCCATTAATGTAGATTTCGAATTACATGAAATGTGAAAACATGTTTATTAATGAATTTACATGTACTATAGTGCTTGTTTATTAACCCTAGAAGCGCCATTGGGGCTTTCTTCTGCCATTTCCTATGTTAATTTTGCAAATGCAAGTGAGCTTCAAAACTTTTTTAACTTTTCCTAAACTGTCTCTAAGTGTACTAGTTAGAAGTTTCATACCTTTTTTCTTGATTAGTATTATGAATAATTATAGAAATACCTAAAACATCCAAAAGGGAAAATGGCTCATTTTTGAAGTTTTATGCGAGTTTTTGTTTTTGCAGAACAACAAACATTATAAACATGCATTCTAGAATAGAAATAGAGTCCACCGTGTTAAAAAATCTGTCATGTGCAACAGTTTTTGTGAATCTATGTGATATCTTAGATTCAATTACCGAAATAGCTTAGTTGTGTTCCAATTGAATTCTGATTCCGTTATTGTGTCTGAAAGAAACCATGTACTACATGCTAAATTTAAACAGTTATATTCGTTATAATCCTGGACAAAAAATTACTGTTCAGAAATTGTTATTGCAATGTAAATAATAGTGAAATTTTATTGTATGAAGTTCCAGTCACATTACTTTGATTTCAACTGACATAAAATCAAAAAAAAAATTTTTTTTGAATGATTATCTTTATTTCTGCAAGTTGAGAAACTGAAAAATGAATTACAACCTGGGAAAAGTAAAGAGATTGAATTATGGTACCACACCTAAGCTCCAGACGAAGCAGAATTACTGTCTTTTGCTTCAGTAAAGCATGCAAATGAATTTTTTCATAAAATAAATAAATAAAATAAACCTACAATACTATGTTTGAACAAAAGAAAATTTCACTCTAATTTCAGTGTCATTTTTTTCGTCAGGACATTCATGATTTGACCTGCGAAATGAAAACTATGTACTTTCTTTGTAAGTACAAAATAAAAAGAATATTATAATTCCGAAGAATACTCATGAGCATGCGTTTGCAAACGATTACACAGAGTAGATGCCAAGTATTGTCCCTTACTACATTAGTACGAAACGGGACGTAGGCTTAGCTGACTAGATGTTAAGAAATTATTCTACAAGTGGGAAAATTGCAAGTGTCTAGCATTTCTTTACAATGTTTGTGTTATTACTGTTCCCAATCCTTGATTTGTTTTCAAGGAATCCTTTTCTCCCCACAATTACTCATTCCGAATATATTATTGTGCATATTGAATAACTGCAAATTAGTAAATTCTGCCCTTGAAATATAAAAAAAAAACATGCCCTTTAACGTCGCAAGGCGCTGAATAAAATGAATACTAGTTATGAGAAATGCTATAAAACAATTTGCCTATGTTATTTGTCACTTTCACGTCACGTGGATATGCTTTATACACCTACTCTAATTTCTAACTAATAGCATTTTGAAGCAAGTTTTGTGCTAATATGGATTGCTTATATTCACGTCGTTTTTTTAATATTTTCGTATTACTTGCGCTCTTGTAAAAGTATAATCTGAAGTACAACCATTCTACTCTAATATTGTAATTGAGTAAATAAAGAAACGAAACAAAATTTTTTGATCTCTCAAAACGTTTACATATTGTATTTTTAACATTGTTCATAATTTATAACATCATTTACTTGAAATAACATCAATTTTTTATGAGGGTCAAACGACCCCAAATGGCAATTTTAGTCCAAAATCCGGCTGTTCTAGTGGTAATGTGTGAAATTTAAAGGCGAAATCTCATGGCATTTAAAAACAAAACGTTCAACATATTCTTTAAAAATAATTTGAATGCAAAATTTCTCTAACTAATTAAGTGCTCATTTCTTTAGCTATTGACATTCAATCAAAAAAAATGCTGAAACATGTCATTAACTTATAATCTAATCAGATAACTGCAATGCACGCAAACTCTCAATAAAGAAAGTGTTTTTGATGTCAGAAATCCAGCGTACTTTGCAAGTGCTTTTTCTTGATGTGCCATCATAGAAAATTCGAAACATCAAAGCCACAGGTATTACCTATATATGAAGCCTTTCAAGAAGGCTTTCTATAAGAGTGTTCTGTAATTACCACTTGTCCCGTGGGATCAAGTTGGGTTCTCGACAAAGCCACGTGATGTTAGTGGGCTGAAGTGGGCGGTACCTTACTTCTGGCCGCACAACAATTACCGTAAGTGGATAGGGTGGTCATTAGAGTTAGGATCAAGAGAAAGAAGGTGTTAGAGGTGATGTTCCTCTGCATCAAATAGCCGAGGATTACGTCAACCTGCAATTATCCACCAGCATAAATTTAGGCTATCTAAGATATGTTGGAAATGAAAATCAAATGATTATGTAAAATAAAATCAAAAATAAAAACAGATGAAATTTGTTTCATTATATGATATTTATACCAATTATACAATTCATAAAAAGGCTTTTTTTCTTGTTTTTAATTTGATAAGAGACTTATTGAGACTTAAGCCGTTTCTTAAGCTTAACTATACTGTTTTTGATTTTTATGTGGATGCAAATACGAATTTTTTGTCTGAAAATTTTATATGGACATGCATGATTTTTTCCTCACTTTATGTCTCAAAATGACTGGTTGCTAAGAAACTAAGAGCTTCAAATGGAAGATATTTAATAACTGCCAAACGAAAATGTAAAAAAATTCCAAGAAAAATTTCATGAAAAATCTATGAAAATGGTTCTTTGAATGTTTTTCTGTCTTCTTTCTGTTTCATGAAATCTCATTTATTAACACTTTGTTTATTGTTTTCCCCGGGCACGCTGTATCTAAATAAGTAATTCTAAATATTTTTTGTTAAATTTACACAAAATAGTTTTATCGATTTTAAGTTCAGGTACCCTGCCCCCCTTAAAATTTTATTTACATATTTTTTTTTTCAAAATAATTTTTCGGCAGTTCACATACCAGGATTTACGTTTACGATGAAAAAGATAATTCCAGTTATTTTCATTCATGTGTTTCCTCCCATCGTTTCATCATAAGTTCGAGCACGTACGTATTAGTGTTATAATGCGTACGTAAACTTAAAAAAAAAACATCCTGTTGTTGACTTTAGGGGCTTTAATACAGGGTTTTTCTTTTAAGGAATTAATCAGCAAATACAGAATTATTGAAATATCAAAACATGCTATAAACACCATTTTATAATGTCTTGATCACCGTTCCGTAATTTCAATTTTTTTGTAAGGTATAAAAATGTGATTTTTTTTTCGATTTTTTTTGATTAATTTGCCTTTACTTCCTTTCGCCTTTACTTCCCAGTTCAGTTGGTACACATAGATCAAGAGCTAGGCTGGCCTCAAGTCGCCACCGCAGAAAGAAACATTCACACTGAAAGTCCAATGCTTTAACTTACCATCTTTCGTCTAAGACTGTGCTTATAGCCATTTAATTGTACGTAAGTACAATTAAATGGCTATAAGCCATACATTAATCATTTACTGTACATAATCATTTACTGTACATAATCATTAATCATTTACTGTACTGGGTTGATAGTAGTACATTTAATCATTTACTTAAATGAAACTTGTTTCACGCTCTGTGGTAAATGCATTAATTTCTGATATAAAAACAAACAGAGTAGAAAAAAATTATTTTCAACGTGCATGTTACAATTTGAATCAACCCATTTTGAAACATTAGTGTTTTCCATTTTAATATGGATTGTATTCTTTTTTGTCGTATCACGAGCTAAAAGCCTAGTATTTTTATGACGCAAATATATTAAAAATTCATATAGCCAATAAAGGTAGAAAAAGGGGCATAAGCGTTTTTATTTATTGAAAATTTTCCTATGAATGCAAAAGTTGAAAAAGCTGAATTTTTTGATTAATAATCATATGAGTAAACCGTATTTTCATTGCAATAAACAAACACTGAAACACACAAGGGGATAGATTTTAAATGTGATTTACAGAAATCCCACAGTATTATTATGCAATAATAAAAACATGATTTGTTTTGTAATGAATATCTGAGTTGTTACAAAAAATTACGTGATAGAAGAAATCTAATATAAAATGAGTAGCCCAGATATACATGGTATCTGCTTTTTTTTATCATTGCAATTTTAAAATTTTCTGCATGATTGCTTGACTAAATATTTTGGTCCTAAAATCTAATGAAAATTTATATATAAGCTTATTATTAATTTCTTAAAATCTTTCACAGTTTCGTGACCTGAGAGTTTTTCCAGAAAAGGAGGGGAGAAACTTTTTTAAATAATTAAGCCTTAACATGAGTCTTAATCTAAACTTTAACATAAATGCATATTTAAAAATAAAAAGAGAGAGAAAATAACAAAAAATATGATATAATATGAAAATAATATGAAAAAATTAGCTAGCTTGATAAAGATGAAAAATCAAATAGCGAAGAGGACAAAAATAATATCAGAAATAGTTCTGCATTAAACTTGAAAATGTTGGTGACAGAAGTTTTATAAACAGATTTAAAAAAAATATTGTGCTAGAAATCTAGTATTTGTGTAAAAATTAAGATTTATCAGATGTAATAAATAAAATTAAATCGCATTTGCAAAGAATGATGAGGAATCCCATAAATAAAAATATATTGAAATAAATTATTCATGGATAGAAACTTAATGAGAAGAAGTCGAATGTGGGCTTCTATTCCAATGATGACGATTAAAGGCGTATTTTTCCGAAATTTATACGATTACTAGGGATATCTAATTTACGAAGACAAAATTAACGAAGTTAGCGGAGTTTGCAAGTTGGATAATGTGACAAACAGTGACTATAATCACCGAGAAAATTAAACTGTCATCGTGTTTGTTTCGATGAAAGATAGTTTCATCGACAATATTTTTCTCAATTTTGATGAATTTCTCTTTAACGAAATTTCCCTTTATTGAAACTTTACTGGGATTTCTGTTTAAGATTTTTGTTCTTAATCTATTCATACTTTGATTTTATTCCCTTTGAAAATTCTCTAAAATATAATCTGAATATTTAATGAACAGATTAAAATATGAACATTTTGTTCTCAGCAATGCACCATAGCCTCATTACACTGTAAAAAAAATATGACAAAGGCTGGCAGTAAAAAATATTCAAATCTTAAATTGCGAATCACCTTTAATTTATGTCGTTACAAATATGTGATCAGCCTCATATGTGTCGTTACAAATATGAGATACAAATATGTTCTTAATCTATTAATACTTTGATTTTATTCCTTTTGAAAATTCTCTAAAATATAATCTGAATATTTAATGAACAGATTGAAATTTGAAAGTTTTGTTCTCAGCAATACACCATAGCCTCATTACACTGTAAAAAAAATATGACAAAGGCTGGCAGTAAAAAATATTCAAATCTTAAATTGAGAATCACCTTTAATTTTATGTCGCTACAAATATGAGATTTGCCTATAAATTAAGCGACATTACCCAGAAAATAACAATTGCTACATGAAAAATTGACACTATCCGTTAAATAACGCAATACATAAAAAAATTTCTTAATTAAAAAGTGCTGATCGTAAAAATATTCGCAATTATTTCGCCTTCAATGGAAGAATCATGGTCATGCTTACAACATTACGCACAGGTCTTATTTTACTTCCACACCAGCTGGTACCCAGCCATCTGAGGATGCACGGGCTGTAGGCTACCTCTGATGGGGATCAAACCACAAACCTTCTCAGTGAGACAGCTCAATGCCCAATTCAGCCTTATTTAGGAATGTTAATTTATACTAATACGCAAGAATTATTACGCATACTAAATATTATAGATTAAAAGGGTAATAGATGTTAGCTAATAGCTTCCATGGAAGAAAATTAACCGATAAAAACAAAGTTAACAAGCTTAAACTAAAGAAAACAGATGTGAACTGAGCACATTTCGTTTTCTTCAATTATACTGAAACAGTTAAAATTTCTATGCGTTATTTTTGGAAAAGTACCTAATTTAACCAAATGTACTACCAAACATCAATAAAATAAAACTATATTATCGTTGTAATTTCACCAAACGTCTTTGCCGAAGCGTTTTCCAAAGATGTTTTGGTACTCAAATAGAACCAAAATGGATAGTACAGTTTATCATAATCTGTTTTGACCATAATTTTTTTTTCTCTGCACAATTAAAAGTTATTTTCAACGTAACGTGCGTTAACAAATATAAAACAAGTCTATCATTAGCCAAATGCCAAGGAATATTTTAATGAAAAAATTATAGCTTGCTCAAATCATAAAAATTTTAACGTACTGTGAGTAACATAGTTTACATAGAGTGAGTTCCCAGTGAAATATATTTCTACTAACTGAACCTGTTGCTCATGCTTGAGACAGTCCAATAGACAAAGCAAAGACTGGTCCAAGATACATCAGCTACACCTTTTTCTGATTTTTTCAGCAAAAATAAACTTTTAGCTGGCTTTTTTTTACTATTTTCAAGCGTAGTTTGAGCGAGTTTTTTCTATTTTAATTATCGAATCAATTTATAGAAAAAAATACTCAGTCACTAAAAAATCAGAAATATTTTTTTCTCTAGCTCATAATGGGGAAACTTGAAATGGTTCATAGTACAGCAGACAGTATCTTTTGTTACTAAACTGCATGTACTAAAAGTAGAATTTATCTTCTTGGAGGCGAAAATATAGACACTGGTTTAAGGTACATGTGGCGCTAAGTACTATTACCTCTACCATATATGTTAACGGTAGATATGTCACAAAAAAGAACTTCCAGAAAAAAAAATTGCGTAAAATTAGGAGAAAATAATATTTTTTTTTGTTTGAAAATCATACTATATACGGTTTCTCATTGGCCAACAGATAAAAATGAAAATAAAATTATGCTTTATAACATGCTGCAATCTGGTTCGTCTAGGCTAAATTAATGTTTAAATATGATAGAAATAGATTAACTCAAATCTCCTCTATATTTAAACCCTCCATGTTTTCTAATTTTATTAAAAAAAAGTGGACAAAATAAGACTTTTAACAGTTTTATCTCTATAAAAATCATTCTTTATTTCAGAATAATGTATGACAAAGTTTACATGATATTTCTTAGAAACAGTCTCTACTGTATATTTTTTAAATTCGTATCGAAAATAAAGGCAAAAAATATGCATAATGGACTCGGTTTGCAAATTCGAACTGTTTTCGAAATGTGACAAATTACAGAGAGGTTGATGTACATAACACCAAAACCTATTTGTTTGTCGTGGTAAGTTGAAAGTGTTTTTTATAATCGATATTTCAACAGCGCTCTATTTACTTCCACAATCAAACGGAATAGCTGCATAATATTATTAACACTAGAAAGACTGAAACCTAATATATACCTATATTGCCCTAAAGCAGGCAATATTATTTACTGTTATACAAAAAGTTATTAGTAAATATTAACAATTAAAAATTATAATATTAACAATTAAAAATTATACGTTGAACAAAATTCTAAGAAATTGTATCATTACATGCATCATTGTTTTTCTAATTGAAATTAAAAGCAGTCAAAATGACTTCCTTAGGCAATCTAGTGTTAATCGTAATTACTAGTGAAAATACAGTGTCTAAGAGCATCTGTAGTTTCTCGTTTTTTGCGGCTGAGATTAAGAAAGAACAGAATTTAAATCTTATTTCTGCAACCTTCAGTGGTACTCGCTCTCACAACACACTTTTATTTACAATAAATAACTGAATTACACACTAAGTTCCTTTATTTTCTATTTCAATAGTTCATTCCTTCACTTATTTATTGATTTGTTAATTTACTCGTTTATTGATTCACTGATTAATTAGGTTCTCTCATGCATTTATTCCTCAAACTATTGATTTAGTTACACACTGATTATTTTCTATATGAACTCATTTGCTTACATCTTTTAATTGAATGATTCGTTAATTCGCTCAACATTTGAGTCCCTTGACCTACTAAGTAATTCACAAAATTAGCGAAATTGCTCACGTTGTTTAAAGTATTTATTCATTCATTAACTGATTCATCTAATCGTTTATTTTTAGATTTTTGCTTTTTCATTCATAGGTTTTTTTGTTCATAGTCACACTAATTTACTCATTTATTGTTTTACTGGTGTATTGGCTAGCTCAATCATTGTTTCACTGACGTTTAGAATTAATCACTTACTAAAACATTACCTAATTTATTCACTGAGTCTTTCATCTATTTATTTGCTGTTTAGAGATCTGCCGATTTGTCAATTGATTCTTTCATTCATTGATTTTGTGACTCCTTGATCCATTGTCTCCTCAATTCGAAGATTTATTAATATACGTGTGAGCTAATTCTCTTCGATTTTACTTGTTTCATACTGTTGTACGTATTTACTGCTATGCAGAATGCAAAAGCAGATTTTTACTGTAAATAGTCGAAAAAATAATTACTGTATAAATGCATAATTAATGGATAATCCTAATCATTTCAAATTTTTACTAATGATGACTCGTAAAAAAGGATATTTACTCCGTAAAGGATATATGTCGTTAGGGGATGTATACTCTTTTTTTGCCTAAAATAATACTGTATATTTTAGAATATTTTAAACTAAGTAACAATGACTGATTTTAAGATTCTACTTTGAATATGAAAAATGGGTAGATGCAGTAGATTCCAGCTGGCAATGGCTTAAGAAAAAATAACAATGCCTGAGAAAATATATTCGCAAAAATATATCTTGCTAATGAATTAATTAACGTAATCAAATTGATTTAAAAAATATAATAAAAATCTATAATTATGACTATATCACTTTTTAAAACAGAGGATTGAAAATTTTTGAAGATTATCTTAAGGAATGATTTTGGAATAACTATTACGTTTTATGTTATTGCTGATAAACAACATTGTCTCTTTCACTGTATTTTAGGTATTTTGTATTTTTACGTATTACGATGTATTTTTACGTTAAAAACATATATTACTGTAACTGCTCTGTTAAAAGTATCATCTCTGATTAAGAAAAGCTCTAAATGATGTAACACCATCTTATAAAATTAAATAGGGAAATTCAGTTTAATAAGATGATCAAGATCCCTAGAATTGATATGGGAAAAATAAATTTAACAGTCATTTTGTAAATTAAAAATAAATTATTAGAATGAATATAAATTTTTTTTAAACTTTGTAATTAGTACCTAATGAATATAAAATTTCCATTCTCTATTCTACACAGACAATAAGACATTAACTAGTTAACACTAATGTTAAAACGCTTAAGCTTCTTCACAAGTTTAATTTATTTATGAATCGTAAAATGTTTGTTTAATAGCAGGGGAACAGTAGGAGTTTTTAAATATGTGTCATTTTTAAAATATCTCCAACTTTAATATTTTTGATTAAAACTATCTGTATTTTAAGAACGGTAAGGTAAAACCTAAAACAGCTGTTTGATTGCATTTTAAAAATAATATGATTTCATACGCTCCGCTCCAAACAAAGATTTAATGTTGGAAGGGGGTTGTTGTAAACAATGGCACAGTCACGCCATGCTCCCGTTACTATAGCAACCTAAGAGCAATCGACTTTTGGCAAAGAGAACGCGAATATAGAATAAAATAAAAGGCTCCCCTAAATGAGATAGAATCAGAGGAAATTCAATTAGCTTCAAATCAAATATTTGAGAGAATCTAATCCAACATGATTCAAATAGTCGTTTTCTTCATCACCAATAATTTTAGATTCAAACTACGTTATCGAAAAATGTATCATAATATGATTTTGCTCTGTAATAAGAAAATAGCATTTTTGAAAGTGAATACACACACATACATATATATATATATATATATACATATATATATACATATATAT
>NC_092215.1:13597323-13629782 GCF_043381705.1 Parasteatoda tepidariorum | reverse complement strand
TATATATATATATATACAATGAGACTTCCTCTCTATAATCGTTTACCCGATCTTACCAATTCACGGCTCCATATTGACCCTAAAGCGTTCAGTGGCATTATCATATGCATTTTAGTTGATACATTTATATAAAGAGAAAGTGTGTCTAGGTTTTTTTCTTCAAAGCATTTTAATTTTCACATTAGTGTTCTTTGCTTTAATATTTACATTTAAGAAAAAAAGCGGTTAGACAAAAATTGAGAAAATTTCATTTTTTTTCTTCATTTTGTTAATATTTGTTGCCTTTCTCTAAGTCTTTACAACAGTATCTATGTTATTATTTACTTTATTACGTTATTAGCCTCAAAATATAGCTTAATTGTGTACAGAATCATCTGACATAATGCGGTTGCTCGAGGCAATTCCTGACATTTAAAATTTAACACAATCCAGCAACTTACTACTGTTCTCTTCGTGGGTACGTAATTCCTATCATAAAAGTGCGCATTATTGGGGAAGCCTTAATAGGCACCAAATAAACTGACAAAAGTTTTTGTTCCTACGTACGAGTATATTTGGTACCAATTAAAACTGCTCACATTACCAAAATGCCAACAGTGCCTATTACCAAAATTAAGCATCATTGGTGTTAATAATAGTATGAAGAAAGTAAAGAATAAGTAAATTCCCTCTATTAATATTGCTTCTTAGTCCATAGCTTATTTTTTTTTAGATTTCATTTCGCACCGCTTACCAAAATTAATTAAGGAACATTGACGACAATAATAGTTTGCCGATTTTTTTATGCTCCCTTAAACGAGCTAGTACCATTTCAATTTTGCTTTTTAGTACACAGCTTATTTTAATTTTACAGTTAGTAACTATTAGCAAAATTAATTATCATTGGTGTCAGTAATAATATTAAAATTTTTTTCTTCGTTTTTTCTCAATGAATTAGTGCATTTTCTCCATTAATATTACTTTAAAGTACAAAGCTCCTTTTTTTATTTCAATTAACGTTTATTTTATTAATTTTCATAGTAACATGTTTTGAAATAAACTCGAAAGAAAATAAAAATGTAACTTTAGATAACTTTAGGAATACTAATTTGGTGACGTAGTTCACTTAGTGTATTTATATATGGTGTTTTGGAAACTGAACAAGAAAATTATTTACTTAGCTTCAAAGTTTTCTTTACAATCATTACTTGTAATTAAAATGAATTCCACTGTTTTCCAAAACACTTTTAGTGGGTTTCACTACGCCTTCATTTCCCGAATCAAATAATTATTAATAAAAATCATATATTATTGTTAATTTTTTCCAAAAGTCAATACTAAAGCAAGTTAGTAAAAATTATTTTGTCTTCTGTTCTTCTGTTAAACAGCATAAAGCACGGCAAATGTGACCATATTCTGGTAGTTTTGATCATGCTGTTTTCCTTAGTGAAGAATGTAATTTTAAGCAGGTGCTGAAAGTAAATTCACCTGAATTGTTTTAGCAATAATTTCTTAATATTAATTGAAAATACAATAGCAAATGTCTCATACCTATTTTATCATTTCTGTTTAATATACTGATTTTGTAAACGAGATGTTTTACGAAGTAGATTGATTTTGTTAATCATGTGTTATTGAACCTGTACAGTTTGTACATGTTTGTACTTTTCTTTAAAAATGGGCTCGTAAACTATTGTATAGTCGATACCAGATATTCTACAAGAAACTTCTAAAAATCGTATTTAGTAAACTCTTATTCTTCAAAATTACAGGAAATGAATCCCTTTTTAATACATGTACTGATTTGAAATTAAAAAAATATGATGTTTGTCAAACAATTATCTTTTTTATCCAATTCCATCTCATTGTCCACTTCGTTTTCATATGAAAAAACATATTCTGATTTTTTAAATAGCTAACAAATTCTTTCTAGACAATTTAATTTTTTAAAAAAAAATAGAAATAATAGTAAATGACAAATTATACACTTAACCAATTTATAGTTAAAATTCTTAATAAAAATATCTTCCAGAGTTTAAATAAAGGACATTACAAAATCAGTTGATATGTTTGTCAAAAAAACAAATACTTCCGAGACAAAAAATGGATTTAAAAGATCAACATTGTAAATGAATGTAATTTTGTTAAAATAGACTAAAGCTGATTTTTCAAACAACCATGTGTAAAAAGTAAACTCGATTAAATGTTTTGTTTATTTAGTTTTGTATTCATATTTTCTTAAATTAAGCGTGACTACGCTTAATATCATATATAATATTGTTTATGCGTTTCTTCCTTTGTTTCTATAAAATGAGAATTCTTGTGTAAACTGAAATCAAACTATCCGACACAATAAAGGAAATCCATTGTTTAATTTTATAAACAAGAAAGAACATTTCGTTAATTTTTATGCTCAATCAATACAAATGAGTTCAATTCATAATTTTTCGTCGAAAGCAAAGCGACGATAAAATTGAGATCGTTTGTATATAATTCATTATTGTTAATTTATTTATGCATTGTGTTATTTTTTTTTGATAAATAGTATCTTTTCATTATTTACTCCAGGGGTTTGAATTTGCATTTGAATAGAATAGTATTTCAGAAACATCAAAATACAATGGAATTTCATATTCAGTTTAAAAAAATAATTAGACAGAGAAATATTTTTGTGTTTTTGAATTTTTTTTATATCTACTCTTTTTAAAAATATTACAAATGACAAACTGAAATTAATTTGTTAGAAAAGATTTTTAGACTCCCAAGAGAAATAAATTCTGATCTGCAAACAAAGTTGTTGAATATGTTCTTTTTCTAAAAATTTTGTATTGGCATTAGAACTACCAAGTGGCTCAATCCGTTCAATATATATATATATATANATATATATATATATAGTTTTACCCATGAACCTATCGATAAAAAATGATTCTTTAGAATATAGGAAAACAATTTTTTTTCTATCAAACTAAGCAGTATAAATATTTTAGACCTGCATTTTACAAATTCATAATGCGGAAAAAAAATTTTAAAAATAATTTCCTTATTACACTTGGAATTACCTTTTCTTTACTAACGGTGTTAAACATTTTATAGAAATAAATACCAAATGAAACAATTATTGCGCATTTTCTTATAATAAGTATAAAAGCATACTAATACATTTTTTTTCTCTAAATTTGGCAGTTTGAATTATTGATAATAACTTAAGGTGACAACTGTCTAAGAATAAGAAGGAAAACTCAAACGGTTCTAAGCAATTGACTTTTGTATTGATTTTTTTTATTCAAAATATTTGACAGATAAAAATACACGCATTGGCCAATGAATCAGATGGATTTTTCTCTTAAGTGCTCGATAGTGGCTGAGTATATAAGTATGAATAAATTCTCATCAGAATGGTAATATAAGTAAGTCACGTGGATGTTTGTCCTGATAAACGCAATAGAATTGAATAAAATGGCAGATCCTTCACGATTTGAAAAAAAAGGCTTAATGCTGGCGTCCGTTTAGCCGAAAACAAAATCGTTAAGAATCACTGAATCCTTACTGAATTCACAAACGCAGTTATATCGAAAGTTTTAAGCAGAATCCACAGTCGGTGTTAAGACGTAATTTACACTATTAAATAAGACATGGATCAATAAATTGTACCTCAGACTTTATTGCACCTCCAACCAATTTCAACGCAAAACATGCGTAGAAAATTACAAATGTATGGGAATGCTTAATCGATCGCCTGTGAGGAAATTTTTCTTTCTTCAGAAAATTCGAGAATTCAATTGAAATAGTATGAGGAGAGGCGTTACTCCCCTGGAAACAGATTATAAGGGTGGATAAAACACCTTATTTTGCACTGACGTAATTTGGCAACTCATTTTAGGTATTCTTTTTTGATCATTCGCGCTATATAAGAGTCTGGAGGGAGTGTAGCATCTTTTGCTAGTATGGTTGCTTGAAGTTTTTCGGGTATAAACAAAAAAACCGTGCAATACCTTGCAATATTGGCAGGTTAAGAGCATTCTGCAATATTACTCCGTAGATGCACATATATTTCTGCTAGAAACACGCAAAATTGATCCTATGAACATCAGTTCTGATATTCAACGCCTTCCCTGGTCCCTGCAAAGCCCAAAATCTTAACTAGGACTGGGCTATAAATCGATGTATCGAGACATATCAATTTACCGCATATATGGGCAAGACGATACAGCGACTTTCATTCAAGGCGATGCATCAGAAATCTGATTTAAGCCGTCGAGTAAAGACAACGAGCGCAAAACGATATAGCGATATAAGACACGCCAGGATATAAGATAACGATATAGCGATATAAGACTCTTGTCTTACGTTCCGATGTCGACTCGCGCTGTGGAAGACGATGTTCGTTTCGTTATGTTGAAATGGCCTTGATTGAAGAGCTGTAGAATCAGAATCAGAGTTTTGCGAACACATATCGTTATATCGCATGTTCCTTTTCGCAGCTCTTAGCTTTATTTTTCTTTGTCGCGACTTTTCTTGTAGAATATTTTCAGTGGGACTGACTTCGTGATCGCTGTGTTACCTTGTTCTGAAGGCAATCTATTATTGAAAATAATATATAAATAAGAGTTTCTTCATTAATTAGATAAGATTTTTTTTTAAAAAAAAACTTCTTTTTATTTTTAAATGTGAAAATTATCGGCAATCTAATTTAGGCGCCCATAAAGAATTGAATTTGTTAGGCTATTTTTTTACTTTCTTTTAATTTATTAAAAACTTTTTGGATGAAACTTCTAATAATTTAATGAATTCTTATTACTGATTTTAAATTTATAAATCGTGTTGCTTTTATTTTTAGAAATAAAGTTAAAACAAAATTTATTTTTGACATCTGGAATTGAACTAAGTCAATCAACTTTGTTTATACAAAAATATTTGAAAGGTTTGCGTATTTTATTCATTTTTTTAAATCATTTAGCACTTCGTTTCATTAGAGAGAATAATAATTTTTTTTGAAAAATATTCTTTTCATATTATTTGTTAATTAGCTAAATATACTATCGAATATCACAATTGTTTTATTTTTAAGAAATTAAATCTTACTTTGTTTTTCGTTCATAATTCGGTCATTATTTAATTTATTTTAATTATTTATCTGAAATGATAAGGTCCCGCAGTGGACTGATCGTTAAGACACGGTTCCCTGCAGATCACCGAAGTCAAGCATCACTGGCTGCGGTCAGTGTACGGGTGAGTGACGACTTGGATCAGTCTGCGTAGGGACCGAGGGTGTGCGGTATTGGTCCTCGCTAAACTGTTCTGCCGTAGAGTGCTCGACTTCGCGTGCAGGTCGTCGAGATACCGAAGCGGGGGTGCCATCCCATCTGCAGAGGATTAAAATTGTGATGGCATGTCTCTGGATCATCCTCGGGGATGCTTCCCAGACCGTCGCCAATAGCCTATTGTGCAGCTCTAATGTGAAGTAAATGAACTATAATAGAACTATAATATCTGAAATGATAATAATAAAAAATAGTGTTTTAAAAGCGTTTTTTTTTTCTAAAATTTATTTAGCACTTTGTTTTAAACATACAAATAATTTTTAACGTTTCATTTAGAAATTGAACATTACGATCGAACTTAATAATTATGTAATTATTTATGCATAATAGTACAAGAAAATATTAATTTGTAAAAAACGCTTTAAAAAAAGTTTTTAACACTTTGTTTTACGCGTATTATGAATTTCTAAACAAACATTTCAATAAATATTTTAAGTAAGATTTGTACATTGTAGTCAATTTATTTAATATCTTTCTTAAGCAAAACATATATATCTTCAAATTTATAAATTGATTTAAATCAATCTGAGTATGAAGTTTTGATAGAAATCTGACTTTCTGTGCCTTACAAGTAAATGAAATTCAAAAATACTATATCGCAAAACATCGCTATATCGCGATACAAAACTGACGATGCATCACGATATATAATTTCTAACATCGCCCAGTCCTAATCTTAACCCAATAGAAAACATGATGAAAGGACACATCCAACAGCTATTTCCTCTTCCATCTAATTTAAGGAATCTTAAAATCTTCATAATCAATGACTGGTATTCTCTTGACAAATACAAGTATATACTCTAGAATCTTGCAAAAATTATGCCCTCACTATACTGGCTGTTATATAAATAAATCAATGTGTAAGGCTATTTTATTAAATATTACAATAATGTAAAAAAATTTGACTTATATTCTTATTATTATTCTGTTGCTTGAACTTTTATAGTAAATATATTTGTGTGAAATAAATGTGAATGACAGTGCGTGTTGTTTCTTTTACTATTAAAACCATAATGAAAAACTACGCCTTAAAAATATGAGTTAAAGGGCTTGGAACTCCAAGATCTAATATTTCTATTTAATTTATATTCTTATTTTTCTATTATAATCTTTCTTCTTGGTCCACTCCAGCAATGTTTTTTGGAATGTAGAAACTTTCATCTGGAAATCATATATATATATATGAGAACATGAATAAAAATGCTTCTAAAGATTAAATATTACTATTTATAACGGTTTGGTATTTCCTTTAACTGCACAAAGCTACTACATACCATAGTATACCAAAAACTATTTAAATAAAATAGTACTTCATTTTCTTATAAAATAATCCATACAAGATGTTTGGTTTTTGTTTTTCCCCGGAGAATTTTTTAAAAAGTTTTTTTTTTCTAATTTATACAAAAACTAAAATGGAATTTGAGTAGTTGAATAGCAAATAGTCTTGGAACAGCAGATAGTAAACAGTAGATGGTAAACAGCAGATAGTAAACAGCAGATAGTAATCAGCAGATAGTAAGCTGCAGACATTGAACTGCAAATAGTAATCAGCAGCTATTAAACAGCAGATAGTAAACAGCAGATTGTAAACAGCATATAGTAAAGAGAAGCAGGCTGAACAGAAAATAGTAAAAAGAAAATAGTCTTGAATAGTGTCTAAATAGCCGCGGTGGCTCCGGTGATAGAGTATTAGCCTTCCAATGATATTAGCCGGGTTCGAATCCCAGGAATGGCTGGTCCATACGAATTCCGCCCCCGGCTCGTACTGACTACAGTGACGTAAAATATCCTCAGTTGTAGACGAATCAAGTGGTAGAGTCCCCTTGCCGTCAGGCTAACCGCGAAAAGTTTTCGAGGTTTTCCTTTCCATGCAACGCAAATGCGGAATAGTTCTATCAAAAAGTCCTCCACGACCGCAAATTTCTGCCATTTTCTACTTGATGATGGAGTTCCCTTGTCTTCTGGATTGGATTCAAAATTAAAAGCATATGGAGTTGACTGCTGAAGCAATTTCTTATGCTACAATTTCCAGTTCTTCTCTATACAGTGTATTCCTTGAAATCAAGAATTGCGTTTTTTATATCGACTGCAGTTGATATGAATGTTTCTAGTTGGGCAAGATATCTGGGAATCGTAGTCTTCCTGTAGCACACTTTTAAGTCACGGCTTATATCTAAATGCAGAGGCTGTAACTTACTGGTATTAGGGCTAAAGAGAAGATGTAGAAGGGCTGGTTCATTCCATACTTAAAGCTGAGGCTACGATATTCCACCTCATGACGTCACGTCACGCCACACACAAATCTCAAATATCAGAACGAGAGGATATGGAAACTTTGTTGCTCAAATTTTCAATAAGAAATGAGTTGAATGTTCGACACTTTTCTGATAATAGCTGTCAAGCATTACACTGCTAACAAATTATTTCAGTTCAAAAATATAATATTCATACATTTTCTTTGTATTCCCTATAGTATTAAAAAAAGGAAGAAAAAAAAAAGCATTTTAAAGTTAGAAAAATATCTCAAAGGTTGTCGTCATCGTTTTCCTATCATTTTTTAATTTTAGTTTTAAACTTGTACTGTTAAATAAACATCTTTTTAGTAACATTTTGTCCGATAATAATATGTAACTATAAAAGAGTCCTTATATTTTATCAATTGGGATGGCTAATTTTAATACATTTTCTTATTTATAATTGTAATAGCAATTTCTTGTATATATTATCACTAGGAAACAAAAATCTTAAATGTTAATTACTAAAAAAATAATCTTTGAGCGTACAATTATAAAAACTTTACACTTTCTAATAAATATTTAAAACTAAGGTGTTAAAATTAAAATGCATAAATATTTTGAATAATTACATCAAAAAATATCTTATTAAATTGGAAGAATTTTCATGCATAAATAACTTTTATTTTTTGAGTTCAGGATGCTATTTACTTATTTATTTTTTGTCCTTGTACATTTTTTCTTCTTTTCTAAAGTAGCGGGAGGTATTGATTTCAGTGTCGAAATTAAAACCTCTTAAATGTCTAAACAAAAAAAAAGTCATAAGTCTTTTTATTCACATCAGAATAAATTCTATATCTTATAATTCAGTTGATGTCATCTTCATATTTTCTAAAATGAGACATAGAAATTGCGTTTTCTCATTTTGTGTTTTATAATAATTCTTGCCGGTCACTATCAAGCAAGCTCATATTTGACTTCTACAGTAGACGTTTTGCTATCAGATAAGAAGAAAATCACCTCAATATAAATAAAGAAATATATAAAACAATGAGTGTATTGAAATAAGTTTAAAAAAAAGATGCTAGTTACAGGCCAAACAATTTGTTTTTAAAGCTAGAAGTTGATGCTGCGCCGCCGTGACGTCACTGACTGAAATCAGAATCTCAGAGTGGCACGAGTCTCTTCAAAGGAGTGAGAAAAGTCCTTCTAGTCTCTCTTTAGCCCTGACTTTGAGAAGTCGAGATTTAGCAGATCTCACGGATGGGTTGGTTTTTGAAACAGCTAAGTGTTTTTCAAATTGCCAATGTGGGGGGGGGAATAACAAATTAGACAACCCATTCAAAATTTCACAAAGAATGTCATCCTGGAAACAAAAGAGGAGAAAAGGTTGCAAAGGGGAATAATTTGAACTACTGCTCTACATTTAATAACTCATTCCTCTAAAATTCTCATAACTTGAAAAAAACTGATTTTTTCACTTTTAAAGAAAATTGAATTTGGTACTCTATGAGAAACTTTGTCTCATGATTTAAATATTCGTTTTCAGAGTGAAGCATAATTCAGCGATAATTATGATTATTTTTTTATACAATGAGCCTGTATAAATCGTCATATAAAAGAGGTGGTGCATATATATATATATAAGCGTAATAAAAATTGATGGAATTAGCGCTCATTCTTGAAGAGAATGCAGTATATTTTGAGACACCTATTAATTCCATTGTAAAATGGTAAATATCATTTCTGTACGCGTGTAATCAACTATAGCGGTGAAAGTAAAACTTTTAATGCATCAAAAATGAAATGCAAAGCCCAAGACAAAAAAGTAATCTTAAATTATATATGCAATGAACATGCCCAAGATAAAAAAAGAGCTATGAAAACAAAAAATATTTTAAAAATAAATGCACACTCCTTATTCATAACAGGAAATGCAAAGTGTCGACCTTCTTGTAAAAATATATTGAAGGCACTTTTTTGCTTGGTTTTTTTTTCCTCCATTCAATAGTACCAAGTAAGAGATAAAGTCTTCTGCGAATCTTCTAAAAAGAATTTTTTGGACAGAAAAAGAAAAGTTTTTTAATAGGCTGTTTTGAAGTTCTTCATGATCATTTTCTCTTAAGGGCTATCAAAATTCTAGATATAGCGAGAATGGCACACATAATTTAAGTGAACTTTTAACTTTTAGCTTCACTATAATTCCTTAGAATTTTCACTTTAATGTTTGTTTAATTTAATTTTTTTTTAAATTTTTAATTAGGGCAATACTTTCATGAAAAAATTTCTTCCTTTTTTCATTTTCATTAAAAACAAGGTCTTTCTCCGTAGTCAATAAAGCAGCAGATATTCTATTAATTCTCAGTACTATATTAAGGTATAAAACCTGATGCAATAAATTTTATTTTGCACTTACATTATTGGAATGTATCATTTATTAATACATAGTGCATTTAAAATGTCCATTTTCCAAAGCTGTAATGAATGTTTACTGCAATAAACATACTGAAAAGTCATATAACGTGATTTTTTCTTCTTTCTAAAATACATAATTGGCATACGGAATTAACTTCTATTCTTAATATTTTTTATCTTGTTTGAATTTTCATAGAGAAAAAAGTAATATTAATAGCATAAATACCCTTTTTTGAAAATCAGTATGTACGCATGATAAACTTTTCATAAGCTTAGTTGAAAAAAGTATTTTTTTTTTGACATGACGGAAAATGTATTATATATATTTTTTTAAAGAAATATGTTAATCTATCAGTGTTTGTATTTTATTTGCACATTTGTATCTAATCAAAATAAAACTACTAACTTTTACAATTATTGTCTATTGCTATTGAAAATATATTGCAACCTGAAAATGAGAAATATATTTTCGAAAAAATGTTAATCAAAATAAAAAATATTTGAAAGAAAAGAACAGATAATGTACTTAATCGACGTGCTTTAAATAAGTACTTTTTCTGTGTTTAGAATTATATGAACAACTCTAATATGAGTAGGTAAAGCGAATATATGCTCTGAATTGAATACATACTCAAAAAGGTAATCCTGAATCCGAACTGTTCACATATTTGAGAGCTTTATGTACTCAAAATATAAAAAAGTACTTTTATCTTAAATGTAAAGAAAAATGTTAGTATATTTATATTCAAAAAAGAGAAGACGCTTTTCTTAAAAAAAAGGCTACTGGGAGCTATGGAAAGGTCTTAGTTAAGAACATTTTATTTATCCATTCGCATCCCGTTTTAACAGTGCAAGAATAGTTAATTTTTTAAGGTGCAAATTTTTTTATACATTAGTTTTGTTTATTTAACCACATCCCTTATTATCCCGAGTTAACCCGGTACGTATATATTGCAAATATTTATCACCCCGAGAAAACTCGGGCTTAGCAGAATTTGTCAGTACATTTTGTTTTATCACGTCTTCATTCGGACGGAAGCAAAAACATAATCTGCTGTGATTGGAACTTTGCCAAGTTTTATTTGAGAGTTATGATGTTGGATTGTGGGACTGCGCACGTGTTTTGTGCGGTTGTATATACCATGGTTGCTGAATTTACATGACAATAAGAGTAAAAAAACGGCGTATTCCTTCACTGACGTTTGAAAAGTATCACATTGTGTTGTCTCTTGTTTTAAGAACTATCATACAAAGACTAATAATTTGCTTTTTTCATTTGCAAAGTCAAATTTCAACTTAAAACTTGTGCATTATGTTTTGTTTTAGTTCCTTGTATTTATTAATAAAATAAATAAAAAAAAATTGATTTCTTCATTTTTTTTCTTCAAAATTATGGTAAGAGAAGTGGTTAAGTTGCTCATTTGATGTATTTTTTATATTTTTGATACGCTTTGCTGTATTTGTTGTTTCGATATGTGTGTACGGCCAGCAAAAACACCCACTTCACGTAATAAGTCTTATTTAAACCTACAGTCTACTCAGCAGAGCAAATCCAGTATTTCCATGCTATTAAATAGGAAAATATTGTATTTGGAAAAAATATTCTTCCATTTGCTATACCGTTAGTGGGTTAAATATTTCGATCTTTCCACTTTCATGTAGTTGGATTGATGCACTCTCTTTGCGTGAATCATTGTTTAGACAAATCAGGAGAAAGAAATTCGACCAGCAGCTTAATTTTGTCAGTTCACTTTTATAGACGAGCTCGATGAGTACTTCTAAGTTAAGGATATTCAAAAAATCTAAATTTCATGGATTGCTTTCAGCTGAGCATTTACAGCTCTTCCAAGAACTGCCCTGAGAGATTTATTGTCAAAAAGACACAATTTATTCCGGGATTTGCATTGCCATCAAAGAGAGTCCTGCATTAAGTCCTCTATATAGGGCCATTTTACTATAGATGAAATTTTTGGACTATATTGCTGTGATGTCCCTCAATTCTATGTCTTGAGTTTGATCAGTCATTTTTTCCAGTATCATCGATTTTATCATAATTTGATATTCATAAAAAATGTTATGTTTTATTTATAATATCTGATATAAAATTTATTTAGTCTAGCATTTCTACAGTTATCCTCAAGAACGTGTTTGCTTTTTTACTTTTGGATATGGAATCAGAATTGCCTAAGGAAATACAACTAAAAGTTATGTTTTCCAATAGCAGTAAACATAAAAGAAGCAAAATTAATGAGAAGTCATAAATTTCGTTTATTGTATGCTTGTAGTGAAGAAATTTTACACAATTTTCTAATCAGAAAAAAAATTATATGAATGCTTACATAACATTTCATTTTAAAGCATTCTTATTTATTTATTTCTATTGCAAAAATGCAGGTATCTTTTGCAATTGTATAATCACTGAGCTTACGTATATTGATGAGTTATGTTAATTTAAAAATTACAGTAGATACTTTATAGACCCAGATTGACAATTATGTAACAAATGTTTCTAAATTTTAACTTTTTATTTATTTAACGATTTTTTAATAATTTTTGGGTTTTAACTTGCATAATAAAATTCAATTTTTTAATAACCGAAACTATTCCAACTTTTCATACATCAGAAATAATTTCTTAAAAAAGTAATTGTCTTAAATGATCGTAAAACAAGACAAAAATATTTGAAATATTTAAAAATGTAAATTTATTTCTATTATTTCCTCATTCTAAATTAAGCAGCGAATATAATATCAATTTCGTGTTCTGGTGTCAGTGTCATTAAAGTTAAGTTGAAAGTCTGGTAAGATATCATCGTGTGGTAATCACTCATTAATTAATGGTCAGAGTGGTGGCAGATTAATGCAATGCATCTAATCAAATGCTAGTGTCAAACACCTTTATAACTAACGTCTCAAATGTCATTGAAATTTTAGTCATGAAATAATCACCGTTAATAAATAAACTGTTTTAAACAGAATGTACATCATCTCCATTTAATTTCCCTTACGCTATTCAAATCATAAATAGTAATTTTCTAATTCAAGCTTTATTTCATAAATATTGAAATGCAAATCTCTTTTTCTAGCTATTTAAATGCATTTTGCAGCATAATATAAGAATTTGTTTTTGTACATTAGGAATAAACATAAAATTATTGAATTTGTTTTAAATAAATCATTATTATCGAAACGCGAGTAAACTGAACCGTGCTATAAATATGATTTTTTGAATATCTGTCGCTTTAAAAATAACTACCCAATTAAACCATCTTTAAAAACAATTGATTCTTCCATTTTTTTAAAAATTAAAGGAACATTTAGGCATGAAGAAATACTTATTTCGTTCAGAATAATAAAAAAAAAATCAAAAATTTTAGCAGCAACTTCAATTTAATTTATATCGTAAGTAAATTACCGCAACCCTTTTGTGGACCTTAGAGATAATGAATACACCAAAATTTCGTGGCAACGATATATGCATTGCGCATCGACCAATAATTTATATCAGGTTCATTTAAAAATCGAAACTTTACCTTAAAAGAATATTTTATTTTGTAGATGTAGAACATTAAAATGGATTTTCGTATTATTTATCAAATTATTAATGGTTTTTGGTATATGATTATCACCGATACATTATTTATCCGAATTTGTATCTTACTTTATGTTAAAAAAAATTAAGTTTCATCCTGAGATTAATGTTACCGTCGTATATAAAAAAAGTACAAAGAATTGGAACTCTAAAAGAGCGGAAAATAATTTGTATTCATGAGTGCACTTAGAAAGCTTAATTAGGGGTCGGCGATTGTCAATTTATTCCCCGCCACAAACTGCATTGCTGGAAAACATCAAGACTAACGTCAAGATTTTAAATATTATCCTTCGTCTATGCAATGCCGCGTATCGAATTAAACCATCAATTTATTTTAATAGGACAACAATGAACTGAGTCTATATGAAAACATTTTAATGAAATATTTTCTTTTACAGCTGTTGTTCGAGGAACATGACTGTTGTGGGTTTGTAACTGTTATTTATAAAAGTGAGCATCTATCCCGGACTGATAGCGAAAAAAGCCTACAATTTTGTGTATGTATGTGAAAATATTAGTGATTTTAATGTTTGCATTTCATATTTTCTATTCATTACATTACATTTTTCTTAAATTATAATTCATTTTTTATGTTTGAAAATTTAATTCATGATGTATGCAAACACTTGTTAATGATTTTCATTGAGATGAGAAAACCTCGTAAAATACAGAATTTATTAACAAATTTTATTAACTTTTCCATACATAAAAAATATTTGTCAATTTGCAGCAGTTAAAAACGAATAGCTTGAATGGTTTACTTCGATATGAAATTATAAATTAATGGTTTTACTTCTAAAGCGTCAACCGAAATTCCTGTCTTTACACTAATGCGGAATCACACAGATTGATTAGTCCCTTTTTTTTATCACAATTTTATTAAAGTGAGTATATTTTAACATGACGTGAAAAAGACGTTTCTAGGCTCCTTACAATTGCTTACTGGATTGTGGAGGAGAAAAAATGGAGAATGTTCTGCAAAACTGATCTTAATATATTATTTTAGAGTTCTTACGAGAAATAAAAATTAAAAAAATATATACAATGACTGTCTCAAATTAATATTTAGAAAGAAAAAAAAAACAAAAAATCCAATTTAAATCTGAAAAATCACAGATAAGGGAAGCTGATGTGCAGAGAAAGAAAAACTTATTTGATCAAAAGTTGAAACTCAAAATGCTTTCTAACAATAAACTTTCAACTCTTTTACTGTTTACATCTACAATCCAACAGTTCTTGGTGTCTCATATACTCGACTTTCTTAATTGTGATTTATAAGATTTCAGTAACGTATTAGTTTATTTCTCGATTTAATATTAATTTGTAACCCTCAATACGTATATTTTGATATCTTAATTTTTTATGAGGATTCTAATATATATACACTAAGAGACACACACTTTACGGAACACACTGTATACAAACATGTACATCCCATAATAGTTTTAACATTTTTCATTTGCTATTTTTAAGTCTTTAATTTCAATAATTTAATGAAAAGAACGATACAAAATGATTAGATAAACATAAAGAAATGAACAGAAAAAGACAAAGAACGATCTCAATTACTCTTTTAGGCCTTTTAATTGATACTATTTTTCAGTACTATACAAAGAATTTATTGTGAAATGATATAGAACACAAGGAGAAAATATTACTCTCTAAATGTGAAACATTTAGTAAAAATGTGTTGTGGCTCAGAATGTTAAGGATTAGCTATAAAGCCCTTTCATTGCGCTTTATTGTCGAAAATGAAAATTTGGAAATTCTCAAAACTTAATATTCAAAAACCACATCTTAAATGTTTTTGTAATATAATCAATAGTTCGATGCCCAATAAGGAGCATTTTATTTCAGTTGATTTAACAAGATTTTAATTTAATATTTAATATGATTTGTTTTCGAAGTGCAGAAGTATGCAAATAATATCGTTACAGGTATAAATATGAAACTTTTAAAATATATCAAATCATGGTGAATTTTTATAATTATCTATATGATAAATATTTATATTCTTAACAAAATGTGGCAAAAATCCATAGTTATCGTAAAGTTTATCTTCTTTCAAATTTAACCTCACTGAGAAACCAATGGTAAAAACCACTAGAATATGATAAAATTTTCAGCATTTTCTGGCTCCACAGGAATATAAAACATGATGGAAATTTTGCAGTAAAACTTTAGTAAAGACTCTTGATAATAATAGAAATAAAGTAAGGTTATATTATCATGCTGTTTGATAGTTAATTTTTCTAAAAATAGATAATTTTACCGAAAGAGACAGTAATTTTAAATTTTAGCAAAATTGGAGACTAAGAGAAACGATCAAATTTATAATCTTTATTTTATTTAGTAAATATTGCTTGAATTTGTTTTTGAACGTCCTCTCATGCTTTTTTTCTCACTTCCATGCAATCTCTGAATTAACATCCGTGAAACTTTAAACTATAAAAATTACGTTTTTGTAAATATGTAAAAGCCAACTAGGTTGAACAAATGCGTGGATAAATATGTGAATGTCTCCTGCCGCAATCCTGTACTTCATTGCTTTATTGAAATTACATACATTTTCAGGCTTGTTTGATCAAATTAGGCTTTTAAACCTTTGTCAAGTGGAAGGACAGACAGAACAGTTTAAAGAAAGATATCCAGGGTTACGGCGGGATTCGAACCTGCTATCTACACGCTTCGTCTTGATTGGACTCAAAATTTCAAAGTTACGGAGATGAGCATTAGTAGTCGTAAACCTGAAAATTGTGTCAGCTGTTTAACAATGGTTATAAAATAAAATGAAATTATGGGAGCAATATTTCCAAGATTCCGGCTACCCCCTATATTTTGGTGGTCAGAAGTCCAAATCCGTTGAAAAATAAGTATGTTTATTCAGAGAAAGTACACTTTTGTGATTTCGTAGTTTAAAATATTCTTCAACATTAATTAATCAGCATATTTGAGGCAACCCCTTTGAACCATTATGATTGAGTCTTAAAACGTGAAGATCCGATCATTTTATCAAAAGTTATTTGGGATGGTCCATTTTTTTTTGGGGGGGGGAGGCTCTGTACATTTACGATTGCGCATTTTTTTAAATACTTTTAAATAGGAATCAGTAGAAGTTTACTTGCAGCTTACATAAGAAGAAAATACAATTAAAAGATGACAAACAAAGTTAACAAGGGGATTTAAATAAAATACAGGTTTTCCAACTGAGATTTTTGCGACAGCTCAAACTATATTAGCATTGTTAAAGTTGATAAATTGTAATACATTTACGCCAGAATGGCCTGATCATAAACATATTTTATTGTTAATTTTAACCAAAAATCAATTCAAAAGCTTTTTGATAAAAAAATTATCTTTTGTGCTTCCCCAGAGCCATTAAGATATTACATTTTATCAGATTCTGAAAGTTTCAACCGTAATTTTTTCTCGGTATAATCAGTATAGTAAATGAAAATTGTGCATGGAGTTATAGAACATGTTAAGAAATTTGCTGATAAGTATTCTTTTCATTTTCATCAAGAAGTATATACAATACTTATTGTTTTTTGAAATACGTTTATACGAAATATAATCCTTTACTTTAAGCACTTTTTATGTATATGAACAATATTATATAAATATATGCTAGGTCTTATACGTCAGTATAATATATAACAAAGAATTTTCTTTCAGTTTACTTAATTTTTGGAGTATACAAGGAAATTTAACATGAAAAATAAAAATGAAAGTTAAACAAAATTATTTTCCTTCGATAAAAATTAAGAATTGTGATAATATTTATTTATTAATATAAACGTTCCTTTCATATTATGCATAGTCTCCAATTTTATAAATATATTATATTTCCCTTAATAAATGAAGGAAGATCATTTAATTACTCTTAATTTCAAAACCGTTGTGCTTTCACTAGAATAATTTAATTCAATGAAATCAATAAAATGTACTTAAATCTTATTAAATCAATCGAGTGGAAATGCATCAATACCCATTCTCCATTCGTAATTGATTTCGTAAAAGATTTTAAAAGTACGAAAACTAAACTAATTGCTTACGACTAATTACACTGCTTCTTATCCAATAAATCTTTTATCATTTTTCTATACTTATAGTCTATTTGAACATGACACCATTTGGATTTTCAATTTAATTCAATTGTTTTAACTCCGTTGTCAAAATTTTCTAAACATGGAAGTTTTATTGTTCATTAGATAAAAATACAATTCAAATTAAGTATGTAGTATCCATCGAGAGGTAAAATTATTTAGGGTAAATATAATAAATACTTTAATTATGAAAATCTTTAAGCAAAATTTTAATTATTAAATCTTTTTCCTCTTATTGGAAAGGATCAGTTTCCTTCCAAAATTATTTTTAAACAGATTTTTTTTAAAGAAACTTACATATAAATTTTTAACTTATTGTAAACTGTTATGATTTGTAAACTTAAAAAGTAGAATTTAAGTTTTAAATGTAACTATTGCTATTTTCTTATCTAAGTATTGCTTTTTATTTTTAAATCTAACTATTGCTATTTTTCAAGGTGGCCTTATACAGGGTGTCCCAAAAGGTCGTTTACAAACTTAGCATGCTGGTCTGTCATATCATGATGAACAAGATTTACATAGGAACTTGTGTCCGAAAATTAAAACTGAGACCGCTAGAGGGCGATAAGGGCAGGCTTGGAAGAGGAGAAAAAAAATGATATCGATAGCGGTGTTAATATGATTTTTATTATAAAACATCATTACATCACAGCAAATGCTCAAAATTCCTTCCATTCGCCACAATGCATGTTTCACAGAGTCGGCGCATGGATTCACGAACCCGTTCAAATTGGCCAGGAGTGTCACGGACACGTGCTGCCGCTTCCGCGATCCTGGCGATAAGATCCATGTCCGATGTTACAGGTGTCTCGTACACTATGGACTTCATGTGTCCCCACAGGTAGAAATCCAGGGGAGTCAGGTCGGGGGATCGCGGCGGCCATGGGACTGGTCCGCCTCTACCGATCCAGTGATTAGGATAAATCCTATCGAGGTATTCTCGAACAGCGTAGCTAAAGTGGGCAGGCGCTCCATCATGCTGAAACCAGATGTTTCGGCGTGTAGCGGCTGGAACGTCACCCATCAGATCCGGCAAAACTCTTTCTAAAAAAATGCGATAGGTATTTCCGTCGAGGCGTTCAGGTAGAAGGTAAGGGCCAATCAACATGTCACCGATAATACCAGCTCAAACGTTTACGCTGAAACGTTGTTGATGTGCATGGGCACGTGTACATCTTGGGTTTTCATGCGCCCATACGTGCATGTTGTGCAGGTTCACGACACCATTCCGTGTAAAGCAGGATTCATCAGAAAACAAAATCCATGATGGAAAATCTGGCTGTGCGACCCGCTGTTGCAAATACCAGCGTGAGAATGCAATGCGTTTGGGATAATCGTCAGCGCACAATGCCTGTACTTTTTGGAAGTGGTAAGGGTGTTGCATGTCATCGTGCAGTATGCGCATTATGGTGGAACGAGCTACACCCAAGACACGTTCGCCTTCTCGGAGACTTCTTTGCGGGTTGATGGCATACTCCTGTAGCACGGTTTCCTCTACGACAGGTGTGCGCATAGCACGTTCTCGACTGATGTGGCTACGTGCTACGAAAGCACCTGATTTACATAATCTGCGGTGCAATCGTCCAAACGAAACATGACTTGGCTGACGTCTGTTTGGGAAGCGCTCAAGGTACGTCCGTGCAGCGGCTCGTCCTTTCCATCAGCGGCGCCGTATACGTAATGCATGTCGGCCATTTCTGTGTTACTAAACTCATTCATCCTTCTCCTTCAACGTCCACGCCTGAAATGATGATTGTTTTTCCCACTCTCCCGTTTTCGTGCAATTATCGCCCTCTAGCGGTCGCAGTTTTAATTTTCGGACACAAGTTCCTATGTAAATCTTGTTCATCATGATATAACAGACCAGCATGTTAAGTTTGTAAACGACCTTTTGGGACACCCTGTATATTGTATGTTTGTGTATAAAAAGTTTTGATTGCGTGGTAAATCATATTTGCATATATTATATTTTATATTATCCATAGTACATATAAGCAAAAATTTTAAAGGAAATAATAATATTTTGAAAATACTAGCTGAAACATTTCATTGAATTTCTTCGTCGAATATCCAAACATGAAATGAGTTTCTCCAAGGATTTACACGAACAATAACTGATAGCACCATTTCAGTAAGAAATGAAATATTCAAAAGCTTCACACAAGCAACTTCAACAAATGAAAACTGCAATTAATAAACCATACAATTTAAAAAATTGTGTGGAATAGCTAATAAAGCATGCTAAAGGCACGACATAAACAGACAACGCCCTTAGGCAAGCAAATTTTCGAAGATCGGATAAAACACACTCTACATGCAAATCATAGCAGAACGTTCCCATTAAAGTTATTTTCAGCCCATTATCATTAATGTAATTGGATGTCTGATATTTAGACCACGTATCCATGTAAATAATTTCTCCTGTCTTTCATAGAATCTCCCATGAGGCTTATCTCTTTGTCTTTTGTGTATTTAGAAGTACACTATTCAAAAGTGACAATCTCAAAATTGTACTGCTTTTCAAAAGAATGCAAAATGCGGAAATATATTTAATTTGATAGCTTTGGTTAGCTTTTATCAAGATTCTCATTTTTATAGACAAAGATAAATTTTGTTCATCACTCAAAAAACTAACCGGTTTTATAAATAAGAGTGAAGGTTAATTCATTTCAGTTTTTGCAAGTGTTTATATTTAATTCTTACATAGATTTTTTTCTCCTAAAATTAAAAAAAATTGTTCCAAATTGAACTATTCTTAGTTATTTAATGATGCACAAAAGAAATATTTATTTAAAAGGGGATCTTTAGCTCTCATCTTTACAAATTGTGTTTAAAATGTTTAGATTTATTTTAAAACGGTTTTTGACAGAAAGAAAATCTGAGACAAAATGCCGGCATTTTTCTTCAATTTAATATGCATAAAAACTTGTATTTAAATTATTTTCGAAATATTTGTCCGACTTCGGATAATGTGATCGAAGATCGATTATCTGTAGATTGCCTCGGACAAAAGGCATTTTCAAAACTGCTGCGAGTTATTAAACTTTGCATTGTCTGGGCCAGTAAAAATATACGAAAGTTAAGCATCATTTATTGATTTAATAAATCATTTATTGCTACAGGTAGGAATTCTGGGAAACTTTTTTTAATATTTTTTTTTGAAATATTTTTTTTAAATTGATCTATTCCTCTGCTTTAAATTCCAAATAATTCTTAACTTCAGCGTGTTATATATCAAGGTTCCAAAGCTTGTTCTCTCTCACTTCAAATTATCAAAACTCTCTCTCCATTTATATATACATATATATATATATATATATATATATATTAAGTTTATTTTAACATACCAATGCATAATAATACTTCAATTATAAATTTATTTATTTTGCTTTTTAATTTTATCCGCTGTTGAACAGCCGAACCAATTTTGGTGTTACGACTACTAATGTTCAACTTTGTCACCTTGAAATTTTGAGCCAATCCAGAAGACAAGAAAACTCCTGGATCAGTACTCCCAGATGTATTGATTTGGGGAACATGGAGGACTTTGCGCCTAGACAGATTTAATGTACATCAGTCACCATTTACTACACGGGGAGTCTTCGGCCGGCGGGTACTTCATTTATTAAAAAAAAGTATTGGGACAGTAAGTTATTAGTCTTTTTTTGTTAAATGGGACGCCAGTGATTACACCTATGATTGCCTCTCAGTGATTGCCTCGTTAAAAATTTGGATGCACGGTGTATATAATGCCTACAAAGGTAAAATATAGGTAACTTTATAGTTCCAATTTATTTCTTTAACTCGTTTGAATTTGTAGCGTAATTAAAAAGCCTGACTCGCACTAGTGAAATTTAATTCTTACTATCTATTCTTGTCCCTTATGGATACTTTGAGAAAAAATCTATTTTCTAAATTGATGATAATTTTTACCTTGATGTTTGACTAGAAGTGCTTTTGTAATGACTTTTTAGTGAAGTCCTGAAGCGGACTAATCGTAAAGACACGGTTCCCAGTAGAACACCGAAGTCAATCATCACTGGCTGCGGTCAGTGTGCTGTTGGGTGAACACTTTGATCAGCTTGTGCAGGTTCTGATGGTAGACATGAACTGCTCTACAGTTAAGTGCTCGACTTTGCACTCAGGTCGTCGGGATACCAAATCAAGGGAGCCTTCCTCTCCGCAGAGGATCAAAATTACGATAGAACGGATAGTCTTCGAATCATCCTCAGGAATGTTTCCCAGACAGTCTCCAATGGCCCATTGCGTAGCTCTAGTGCGACGTAAATGAAGTACCTACTTACCTACCTTTCGGTAAAACTAACAATAAAATATTGCTTTTATTACTATGTTGTTTGGTATTAAATGAGACGAAATTAGGTAATTTTAGACATAAGTCCGTTATTTTAACAGTGCAATAAAAATTTGTTCACGGTTGGTGATGTTCATCGGTTGGTTTTTTCCTATGTAAGCTGTAAGTTAACATTTCCCAACATTTAAAATATGCATTTGTAAGTGTACAAATGCAAAGACAAGGCTGAACTTAATCAGTAGCTTAAGTGTTACAAATAAATACATCATTACGGTAAAAAAAAAGAAACCTACATCAGGGCTATCCCAGCATCCTGAAATGGAAAAAAGTGAGGTAGTGGGTTCAAACCCCTTCGTAATCTTGGATGCATCAATATTGTTACTTTCACATACGCAGCCTTTTGTCCTCATAACAAAGCTCGGCTAATATGCCCTTCTCAAGTCGATATATATATAAAACAAGATAAAGAAAGGCAGTACTAACAACCGGCCCGGGACATGGTGGGATTCGAACCATTTATTCCACGTTCTAATAGATGTATCTTTGTAACGTTTTTTTTTTCTAATTTCAGTAATATTTTCTGAAATTTGAATAAGGTTTAGAAAGGTTGCTTTAGAATGAGCACGTAAATCTTCATATGCAAATACAACAGTAAAAGACATTTTGTTTTGCATGTAGGATCATGTATTCAATGTAAAAATTGTTTTCTAAAATCTTGTAAAATTTAAAAACAGAGATTTTCATTCTAAATAAAAAAAATAGAGTTGAAACAAGTCTATTTTTACTCGGTAAAAATTAAAGTCAAAAATTACTTGTTGGAAACTTAAGAACATCTCTAGAGTTATTATTCGAAAAATGTACATTTTAGGTCCAAGCAAATTCTCTTGTAAATATACTTTAAGAATAATGCATTTTTAAATGTTTATTTTAAGAGGGCGAACATAAGGACAACATAAAAAACTTCAATGAGTCTATTTTTTTATCCCAATAAATGTATTATATTATGCAACATAATTTTATTTTATTTTATAACCGCCGTTGAACAGCAGACCCAATTTTTGGGTTTACGACTACTAATGTTCAACTGCGCAGTCTTGTAATTTTGAGCCCAATCCAAGAGACAAGGGAACCCCTGGAACAATTATTGGGCCTTCGTGGAGGACTTTTTGATGGAACTAACCCGCATTTGTGTTACATGGAGAGGCTGACCACGAGAACCTCCAACGGTAGCAAGGGGACTCTAACCCATGATCCGTCTATCACTGAGGATATTTCACGTCAGCACTGTGGTCGGTGCAAGCCGGATGCGGAATTCGTTTTGACCAGAAATCGCTGGGATCGAACACCGGTTCACGTCACTGGAAGGCGAACGCTATATCCTCTGAGCCATCGCGGATCAAGTAGTTTTAATTAAATAAAATATCATTAGTTTTGAAATTATATATTTTTTTACTATTTAACAAAAAAATTCTAATTCATTGAGATAGTTATTTATTATGCTAGGCACAGTTATTTAAAAATGTAGATGTAATGACAGCTACTGCTAAAAACAGTTATGCCTGTTCAGAACAGTATATAATTATAAATAATCTATTGAAAAGATTAGTGAAAAAAGATATCTAAATAATCTGAAAGTTTAGAGGACCTCAATTTATTAAATCTAATTAATGGTTAATAAAGAATTATTTATTCATAATCAAAGTTAAATATATTTATATTGAAGATTAATAGCTGGAATAAAAAAAGCCTTAATATAATTTTTCTATAAAAAAAAATATGTAAAATAAAACGCACATTACTAACCATACCTATAAGAAACATACTGATAGTCTGCTAATGTTGTACTGTTCGAAATACAGTGCAACAATAACTGCAACAAATTGGTAAGTTTAGAAAAAATCACTAGATTAGAGGACAATGAGGCAAGTATTGACTGTATAACATTAAAATATATTGTATCTAAAGGAACGTGGAAAAAAAGTAATAAAGGTTTGATATGCAGCATTGCTTTTTATTAAACCGAAAATAGGTAGGAATTTCTTATCTATATCTAAAACTATTTTTACCTACATAAATTTCCATTATAATCTATTCAATATACACGCTCAAATTCTGAAATGTCTTGTGGCGAAAGATCATTTATTTCTTTGAATTGAAACACAGATAAGAATGAAATTGAATGAAATGTAGGAAAAAATTTAAAAATTAAAACTAAAAATCTAGTTCTCGTTTGTAACACAAATTTGATTCGCATTGTTTCATCGCAAAAAATCGTCTGAGATGGTCGACTCGGTCGAAAACTGAATAGTCATTGCATAGATCGATGAGAAATTTTTCTTGGTTTCTTGAAATTCAAAAAAACAAGCGAAAAAGGAACTGATTCCAGTTTTTTTAAAAAAAAAAATACTGTGTTGAACCTTATTTAATTTTATTTAGTTTTTAGAAAAACTGATGCTTTAACTTTGAGTTTTGGGAAAAAAACTCTCGCCAATTCAAATTATTTTGAATTTTAAATAAGCAAAATATATTCTGGAATCTGTTTGTTTTAAATTATTATAAATATCATTGTTTTAGCATAATTTACATTAAAATAATTGTAAGCATCATCCAGATATGTTTTAAAATTTACAGTGCCATAAAAATTAAATTTTAGGAAAATATAGCATCAGAAAAATGTATAGAATTAAATTGCTTACTCAAAAGTACCCACTAACACCATATTTTTATTGCTTTAAAATTTTGAGGGAAAAATTAATAGAAGTATTTAAAAAAAAAAATCAAACGATAGGGGAGAGTGGGGTCAATTGTACGATTGTAACAGAGCAAAAAGTGTCGAGTTCTAGATTTGGTTCCTAGGTGGCGCACTAGGTGTATTTAATAAATCTACATGTACACCCCTGCTGGCAACCATTTTTATGTACTTTTGAAAGAGTTAAATCACAAGAGATATTTTCACGCTACGTAAATACTTTTTTTGCTATTAGAATATTATATTGTAACAAAGGAAATTCGTTTAAACAAATAAAAATTATTAACCGAATATGTAAGNGCCGACGCTAAAAATTTTAAAAAAAAGATTAGTTTTGTTAATTAACTAGCATTGTTTTTAACAAATGAAGCTGAAATGGCGTCTCTGGGACGATTGTAACAATAAGTAAAGGGACGAATGTAACAGCTGAAAATAAATAATCTTATGTTTACAAACTATTACTTAACTCTTTGAGAACAGCCAATAGCTTCCTATATCATTTATATTATGTTGCATGTGCATTATTTTATTTTTCACCTTTCACAGCATAAATTAAAATTTTTAATCCCTTAAAGCTAACAGTTTAACCCTTTAGGTCTCTGCTCATTATTATTTTTACTCCTAAAATATCACTACTATTTTGGTCAATAAAAAATATATCACAGCTATGATAATATGTATAATTAGCTATGTTTTAGTTGAACTTATGAACTGTTATAATTGACCTCGTAAGTGGGGACAATTGTAACAAGTGTACGACTGTTAAAAATTGTTAATAACTAATATAATAATATTTAAAATAAGGTATTTATTTATTTTTTCCAGTAGAGGATAGTCTACTTTACTCGTATGTCAATTAATACTAATAATATATTGTATTTTTTGTTAGTTATAAATAGTTAAGTAAAAAATGTTACAATTGACCCCACTCTCCCCTACTCTTAAAATATTCTATAATGCCGCCTTTATTTTGCCCTCCTTTTGAAAAGTATAGTTTTGTTGATGATACTCTAACATAAAAATTTGTGAAGAATATATAAAAAAAAACATGGTGAAAGCAAAATTAAAATTCATTTTTAAATTCAATGTGACAAGAGAAAAGACTTTTTAGAAAAATGTCCAAAGAAGATCTAAAAATAATAAGAACCAGTTGTAATTAAGTCAGTGTTACAAAAAATAATGACCTTAAATAAAATAACAAACCGATAGAAATGTAGTGTAAATTTGTATCACTTATAATGTATAATGAAGTATATTGCTATTGCACTGTATAATGAAGAAATACTAAATCATTCCGAGAGTCAACAGAAACTTCACCATTGTCTCTCTACAATAGCAGAAGAAATTAATTTTTAATTGGATTTGAAATAGCACTAAGAATTTCACATCCAATCTATGGATTTGGTTGTTTAACATCGCAATTAATACTAAATCCATATTAAGAAACAATCCTAATGAAGTCAGTACTATAATCAATACTGACTTCATATAAAATAAAATAAGCAACCTAATGGAAATGTTGTATCATAATGAATAATGAAGAAATAGCAGGGCATTCAGAGAGTCAACATTAACTCTCTTTATTTCCACATTTACGGAAGGGATTCTAATGAGATATAGACTCTTGGGAAGAAGCCCCTGTTATACGCTATCCAAATGTAATAAGTGTAAGTGATGTTTTTCTTATTAGCCAAGATGCTCTTCCTTACCATACTCGGATAAGACTTTTCTTTCAGATGTTACTCATTAAAAAATAATTCTTATCTTCAAATACGGATTCCGTATTTTTAACAGAAATTGCAACAAAAGGGGCTAATGAAAACACACTCGTGTTAATCTTAAAAAATATCAATATCACTATAAAAAGTTTTATTACCAAATAGTCCAAATGTTATAATTAAAATAGATTTGCTTCTATTGTACTAAATAATTAAGTTGACGTAATTTTCATAATAAATTAAGAGTTAATTTTGCCTGTATTGCATAGATTATTTTCCAGCAGATCACAGAAGTCAAGCAGCACTGGCTGTTGTCAGTGTGCGGGTGGGTGACCACTTGGATCAGTCTGTGTAGAGACCGAGGATGTGCGGTAACGAGGGTGTCCTCGTTAAACTGTTCTACCTTAAAAGGCTCGACTTCGCGTGCTGCTGATTGGGCTACCGAAACGGAGTACCATTCCCTCTGCAGAGGATCAAAATTGTGATGGCACGTCTTCGGATCATCCTCAGGGATATTTACCAGACCTTTGCCGATAGCCCATTGTGCAGCTCTAGTGCAACGTAAATGAGCTACAACAACAACTACGATCATAGATTATTGTTTACAATTAACATTCTCTTGTCATAAATAATTTAAAAGGAATTTGTTAAAAAAATTCTTTATTATATTTCCTGTATCTATTTGTTATGTATTTCTTTGAAATACTTTTAAGCATTTCAACCTTGTTTCCCATTCAGCATTTTAAGAATTACATGCTGAAGAACTTCATTTTCTCAATCCAATTGCTTTCTAATTAATTAAAAATATAATATTTCATTAAAGCTTGAAATTAAATTTTTTATTAAATAGGAATAATTTCCTTTAATTACCTCATTTCTTCGCTGACGGTTTAGTGCAGAGTTTCTCAATCTGCCAAATATTTCCCAGTGCTCCATGAAAAATAAATAAAATTTAAACTTATCTGAAAGTTATAAATAGTTTTTGCTAAAAAAATAAGGCAACATTCTGTTGATTTTTTGAGTTCCCGGTATGTAATAAAAGAATATTTCAATTGTTTATCTGGAGAAAAAGTGACAGAGTAGAGTCAGCATATAATTTCAACAAAACAAATTCATATCAAAAGTAAACATCATCTATTTGAATGTTTGTCAAATATAATACAGTTGCATTTACATCTCACTCAAAATTAAACATTTACAACTCCATATTACAAAATCAAATAAAAAATGCAAGGATTATCTCAAAATTCCCACTAAATTTTAAAACTTTCTACCCAATTAAGGACACCATCGCTTAATTGACTTGAACTTTTTAAAACCGTTTACAATTAACCCTTGTAAATAATTTTGCGTTTATAAAACGAATAACATTTATTGTTCAACGTGTTCATATATTTCTCTGCACAAAGCACCGTAATACTACAATGATCAAAGCAATATACCTAAGCAAATAAAGGCTAATTGCACACATTTTCGTATATTTTTTAATTAGACAAAAGGACAATGGGATGTAAATGTTCTATCAAATTGAAAAATGCCAAAAACTTATGCATTTTGTTTAGTGCGTTGCAAATTGACGCAGACATTTGTAAATAATTGGATTTTTCAATTTGCCTTTACCGTATATAACGCCGTATATACTCCGTATATTTGGCGTGTATAGCGCCGTATATACACCATACGGTGTATATACGCCATATGGCGTATATACTCGTGATTTTAACAACATAATTCATTAATTGCTTGATCACATGCATTAAATTTAGTTAAAATAAACATATTTGTAAATTTCTATAATTTAGAAAAACTTAAAAAATAAACTTATTCTCTCTACGATTATATAGTTTGAATGATAGAACAATGAATATTTTAAGACTGTTATGTGAGCGCTAATCTTTGAGAAAAAAAACAATACATAAACAGCCATTTTATTTCAGTTTTAAATGGGGTTTCGATGAAATGTTTACATTTTTGAATAAAAAAAAATAATTGATGAAAACATACTGCATTAATTATTACATTGAGTTATGAGCGTGAAGTCAGACGTTTAGATTTAATTTATTTGATTTCCTTTATGACCAAAAGAATCGATAAATAAACTAACCGTGAAGTAATTAAGACTAATTTGCAAAGAACTGATCTATGTAAA
The DNA here is from genome assembly GCF_043381705.1 of Parasteatoda tepidariorum. NCBI lineage: Eukaryota > Metazoa > Arthropoda > Arachnida > Araneae > Theridiidae > Parasteatoda > Parasteatoda tepidariorum. Next base: position 13,601,202 of record NC_092215.1, on the reverse strand, counting down.
CAAAGATATGTCTGTGATAAATATCTGATAGATCATTAGAGTTTGAATACAATTCCTTGGTTTCACAGGGGATTAATTACTTCAATTAAGTCATAATTTTTTTCCTGAATACCAACGATGAGTGGAAAGAAATTTTACCAAATTGATTCCAAATGTGTTTATTGTATATTTCTTTTCACGCTGAGAGACCTGCTCGCGCAAAGTATTTTATGGATATTCTATGCACTTTCAAGTTTTTAATCGCTTCCCTTAGCAAATTTTTCTCAATTTCTTTTCTTTATTTCATAAATAAATACAAGGAACTAAAACAAAACATAATAAACACGTTATAAGTTGAAATTTTATTTTTTTCCTTAAAAAAATTTATTTACCATCAGCTATCCCAAATTATCTTGGGCAAATGAAAGAAGTTAAATATTTGTCTTTGTATATTCCACATCTTCATAATCTGAAAAATCATCTGCAATACTTTAACTTTTGCTAGCTTAACTTTCGCTTTTTGCTCTTTTTATCTATGTAAATTCATCAACCATCGTATATACATTTGTACGAAACACGTCTGCAGTCCCACAAACAGCAAAACTCCCAAACAAATATTGGCAAACTTCCAATTCCAGTGGATTATTATTATTTTTTGTTTTGTTTCTGGCCCCATAAAAACGTGATAAAACAAAACGCATTGACGAATTCTGCTATGCCCGAGTTTACTCGGGATAATAAATATTTGCAATACATACCCGAGTTAATTCGGGATAATCAGGGAAACGGTTAATATTCAGGAGCATTGAAGGTATATTAAGATATATCTTCTTTAACTTTTATATACTTTGTCTCAAAGTAGTGATACTTACTTTATATAGAAAAAATGAGGAAAGTTAGAATTTAAAAAATAAATGCGACTGAATTCTCTTAAGCATTGATGTAGATAAAGGGGAATAATATTTCCAAATGTCACTTCATTTGCAATTCGACTTCTTCTAATTAAATCCATTATTGTTCACATGAGAGGAAAAAAAACATAAGAGAAGTAACAAAAAAATCAACTTTAAACGACGTTAACTGGTAAATTACATTTCAAAGAAAACTTGTCCAAGACTAAATGCCTGTGGAACTCTTCTCTATGGGTACACTTAAGTTACAGAATTTGAATAATTACATTTGTTTTGTGGGCAGGAAAGGTGGATTGTTTATTTTATTTCTTTCTGAGAAATTTGTTTGCGCCTACTGTCAGTGAATGAGCATGGTTAATCAGATATAGTGTGTGTTTTGATGCTCAAAAATTCCTTGTTGTTTCTTGGCTTGGCCTTAATTCACTTAAGTCAAATTAACGCCATCATTGATAAAGATTGTGTAAAAGGAAAAAAAAAAGCATATTTGTCTATGTACTAAAGTTATGTGACTAAATTAAAGCAATCCTGAATAACCAGAACCATATTTTATTTAAATTTTTTAAATTGTACTAAAGGATATTTAATAACAAATTATACTATTGTTTTTCATAATGCTACTTTTTATAATTTGAAAAAAAAATATTGCATTTTTTTTTCAGAATTATTTATTACATTTGTTATTTTGTAACAAGCTCAATGTAATATTTTTAAGAAGTCACAAATATTTGCAGGCAACATAGTAAATTGATTCCCCCAAAAAAGATTTCAAAAGAATTTTATCAAAAAACATATTTGACAAAGAATATCTTTTTTTTGTTAAAAGTTCGGAAACAAAAATTTATAGTAGAAGAATATTTCTGCCCCACTAACTTATCAGTGTTAAATGCATTTTTTTGCTAAAAATGCTCTTTCACGGATTAAAAAAAAAATGGAAAGTCACCATACTTATATGGTAAAGACATTTGAGGTGAAAGAAACTTTAATTTTAAGTATTAAACCAAAATATCTGAAATTTAAGATAGTGGTATGGTGATTTTACAGTTCGCTGTTGTTACGGTTTAACGGAAAATCTGTTTTTCATAATTATCGCTCTTATTACGATACATTAAGTAAAAAATTTTAAAGTAAATGTAACTAAATAAATAGTTTTTATTCCATGCTCTAAAGTATCACGTTGAAATTACCGAAATGATCTTCAGAACTATCAATCATTTTACCATGTATTCGTAATTTTAATCTTTTAATGCTTTTGCTTCTTACAAATAGAATGGTAATATCCTTTTTACTCCTTTACTGTTTATTTAAAATGGCAGTTTATTTTAATGGTTGATAGGAGTTAGATTAATTATAATATAATTGTTTGATTATAATAGGAAAATAGCTTCAAATGCTTATTTAAAATGTTTTAAATATACTAAAATCCGATTATGTTAACTGATGATTCTTAACTTATTCATCTTTTACGAGTTGTGAGATCGTGGGATTTATTTACTAACAAATGTGGGACAAAGTTGTTTTCTAAGATAGAAAAATACATCGCAAAATTTTTAAGTACAGCATTAAAAATCGAATGTTATAGCTTGATTCGAGCCTACTGCATATACGCTTCAGAGCGGTTAGCGGACTTTTAATGCTGCTCAGCTATTTATAAATAACCATATAATATTGAATCTTCAATGCCGTGGGTTGTTGTCCTTCTGAGAAACTCTTAGAAGCAATATATTTGCTCAGTTTTTTTTCTTCTTATTTCTATGCTATCAATTCAGCAATTCAACTAGATGCAAGTAATTATTTGCATTAAGCACATGAATCTGTACATGTATCTAAGCAAAATTTATTTATTTACTGTTACACATCCATGGTTTGGTTCGAATCCACTACCACCATTTAGCATATGGCGGAAATACGATAGGTATATTATTTACGTCATACTAGAGATGCATATTGGACTATTGGCGACGGTATTGGAAACCTCCCTGAATATGATTCGAAGACGTGCCATCGCAATGGTGATCCTCTGCAGAGACAATGGCTCCCCTGCTCTGGTATCCCGAACACCTGCGTGTGAAGTCGAGCACTTTACGGTAGAACAATGTAACGAGGACCGATACCGTGCGCCCTCGGTCAATACGCTGGTTGATCAAAGTGGTCCCCCATCCGCTTACTAACCGCATCCAGTGATACTTGACTTCGGTGTTCTAATGAGAACCGTGTCTTTACAATCAGTCTGAAATACGACACTGGTGTAAAAATAACTTTGAAATATCATTGCTATTCCAAGATTTTTATTAAAAATTATTATAAATTATTGTTTTACACATACATATGCTGTCTTGTGTATTCATTACAATACACCCTATATAAGCCTTGATTGGGTTTAAGAAAAAATTGTTCAAATTAGAGAAACATATCACAAAGAGGCATCCATTACAACGTGGAGGGAGCTAATTCGAATCCCACCCTCTCCGAGGCCATATGGGTATGCTGTCTATGTATAAATAAATAGGTGTAACCAGGATAACGGTTGGATTTACACCTACTACCTCTGCACTTCCATTTTACACCGTTAGAAATTGCTCGGAAAAAAATGGTCAAATAACAATTTTTTGAATGGTTATTTTACCGCATTAAATCAAAACAGTCAAATAACAATAAATAAAGTGAAAATCAAACATTTAAGTTTGAGAAAAACTGTTTATTAACTGCTTTCACCTATTCCGGTTGAACAACCAGAATTTTATCGCACCAACTAGAACCACCTAATGAAAGTGCTTAGTGCTTTTCAACTGCATACATATCACAGCCGATCAGGCTTATCTGTCAATCACCTAACTGGCAGAACTGGAGTTCGAGTCCTAGTGCTGACACCACAATATTTCCTCCATTCCCTTCCACACATGAAAAATTTCCAGTGTCCAGCACTATATATATGATATATAAATAATAAATGATATATATATATAATATATATATAGTACAGCACTTAACA
>NC_092215.1:13584427-13596471 GCF_043381705.1 Parasteatoda tepidariorum | reverse complement strand
TTGCGCTCTCTCTCTCACTGTGTGTATATATATATATATATATATACACACACAGAGAGGGAGAGAGCGCAGTAAAGACAAAAAGGATTAAAAGAAAGAGAGAAACACGAAGAAAATGAAGAAAAAAAGTAATTTTTAATTAGTTTAATTTAAGTTGTCTCGATATTTTTTACCAATAACAGCGTGAACAAAAGAACAAAAAAAAACTGAAACTCAAAAGAGCTGTTTACGGATTTATTTTTTCCCAAAATTTAAATTTCTAAATTATGACGCGAAAATGTGATATAGGTTAAGTTTAAAGGATTTACACTCTTGTCAAAAAATATTTTTTGTGTGAACCATTGCCACGATATCACTTTTTATTTTAGAGTTACTTAACTTGCATTTCAATTTAATTAAGTTAATTTACTTATTATTTTAACATAACTAAATTTAATTTATTTTATTTTATCTTATCATTGAATCTTTTTTCATGCTGTAAGATTTATACTGCAAGATGAACCTATTCCTACCTATTTATGTCGAACAGCTGATTGGGGGAAGAATTACTTATCTCGTTAATGTTTCCTGTCCGTATTTTCGACTGTGAGTAAAGTCTCAATTAAAGGACTTCTCATAAAAGGTGACCATACGTTTTTAAAAAGGGGGATTGTTGGAATTATTTTGCCCTTTGACTTTTTAACCTACGATCCTTGGTATTTAGCATAGGGAGTTGGCTTTTGAAGGAAAGCCAAGAAGAATTTCTTCAGTAAAGGGAGAGAATTAAAGATGTAAAGGCTGTTTTAAAAAATTGTAACGATGAAAAGTGAAGAGTGTGTATTAACATAAAAAGATATTAAAAAACTGAAGAACGAGTATTAGTATAAAAGAAAATTGAAAAATCGTCTCAGAAATAAAATCCTAAATATCTACTTTTTTCTTAGTATGTTTATTTTTTGTAATTTGATTTATATAAAGGTTGTATAAAATTTATTAGTTTCCTTTTCTGCTGAAATTTTAAAATTTAATTTTTTTCTCTCGTATGTCTGTTTAGGCAGTGGGGGTTTCGATTGTTCTTTTTTTTCAGTGGCGCCATCTATGGCTAGGAATTCGACTTCTGCCACCCCGTTCACACAACCACAACCCGTTTATAGGGCGGGTCACATTCACACACAAAGGACTTGGAACACACAGAGAGAGAAAGAAACATCCATGCCTTGCCCGGGATTCCCAGGACCGAGGATCTTTCTGATGCAAGGACAGTTACCTGCCCCCTACACAGACCGGTCGGCTTAAAATTTAATAAAGGTAGCAAGTCAGTTGTACTTAGTAATTAGTATTTCATAGTACAAGATGTTCTTGTTCAAAAGTTGTACTTTTGTACACAGTAATTAATTTTACCAAGTAAGTAAGCGAAGGACCGACTACGTAATACTACCAATTATTGAGATTTTTAACTATTTTTCCTCCATTACTTTGTTTTTAATTATCTTAAATTTACGTCCCAATCTCGCTTCCAAAAATATAATTTGAATTTACTTTTAAAAGTGTAGTTTGGTTTGTAGATATCATATAAAGTTAAAGAAATAACTTTCAAAAAAAAAATACCGCAGGCTATGAGAGCTCAGAATATAGCGATGGATGACCATATTAACGAATTCTGTGCTTAAAATGAGCGAATTTATCAGGTTCATCAACTTTCTATATTACTCAGAAATAAAACCAGATCCTTTATATTCTTCCTAGAGAGATAAAAAAATAATAAAGTAAAAAAATGTAAGTTGCTGCGGATTCTGTGATACCTGAAATTGAGCACTTATTATTTCAGATTACTAAGTAGAGAGGGAGCAAAAATGCGACACTTGTTATCAGTGAAGAGCAGACGGCCTGATTTTACAGTGGTTGCTTTTTGAGTACAGCGACCTTAACCTCGCGGCTAACCTATCGTCATCGTGGCGTGGTTTGTTTTGCGATTCACCGGTTGCTAACGAGCAACAATTCGGGACTACAAAAGCTTTGCCTTAAAGATAGGAAGAATTGCTTATGGAGAGAAGCCATTAACTTTTATTAAAATATAATAACACTGAATAAAAAGTATCATTTGCTGACATTCCATTTTATGTAGAAGCAGTTTGGAAGGAAAAAAAATATTTCATTGAAGAAGACATTTCTTTTTTTTATTTATCTATATTTTGGAATTATTTCTACAGTTTAAAAGAGTTGGAACTTTTTTATATCTAAATTCAATGTATACATTCATTTTAGGGTATATGTTGCCGTCAAAGTGATGTTGTCGGCATTCCATACACTGTTAAAATTTTCATTCTAAAATTATGGTAAAATAACTGGCTGTTGTCTGTCCATATAATTCACCGTAAAGTTTGCGGTAAAGAACATTTTTTTCCTTTATGAATTTGGAATCAGTTACATAAAGTATGGTTATAAAACCATGAATAAAAAACTATACTGCTTTTAACCAATTACAAGTAGCATTTCCTAAAAACGTAAAAAAAAAAAATTATTATTTCAGTAGACATGGGAGCTCAGCTTTTCGTAAGGTAATGGGCATTGGAGAGTGCCGAACACTGGAAATTCTTGTGTTGAAGAGAATGGAGGATACATTGTGGTGTCAACACTAAGACTCGAACTCCAGTTTTGCCGGTCAAGAGATTGACAGATAATCTTGCTCGGCTATGATATGTGCCCAGTTCCAAAAGTAGCTTCATTACGTAGTTTTAGTTGGTGCGATGAAATTCTGGTTGCTTAACCGCATTAGGTGAAAGCAGTTAATAAACAGTTTTTCTCAAACGTAACAGTTTGATTACCTTTTTATTATGGTTATTTGACTGTTTTGATTAGATATGGTAAAATAACAATTTAATAGATTGTTATTTAATCATTTTTCCGAGAAATTTATAACAGTGTAGTATGCCTAGATTGTATAGAATACGCGGCGTTTACAGACAAGGTATTAAGTATGATAAATATTTTATATTTTACTTAGTTTTTGCATAATAATATCCCAGCATTACATAGAATTACCAAAGCTTTTTAAATTAAGTAAGGAATTTGAGAGTTATGACGCACTTTGCCTCAGTTGTCGTATAAGTTTTTTCTTAGTCATTTTGAACAAATGTGCGACAGATAAATTGTTTCATATGTTGCCAGTTTTTCAGCAATTATTTTATTAAACGCATAAAAAATGCGTAATATATAGATTATTTCATACTTGCTGGTCAATTTTAGACCTTCAACAGAGGGACATGGTATTTTATAGAATGTTGGATTTCAGAGATTGACTGTAACATTTAAAAAGCAATACTCTACAGAATTCTTTTTTTTTTCCTTTCTCATATGTCGTAATACAAGGCAGCATTTTTTAAACTATTGCAATTTTATATTGTTCCTAAAATATACAATACCCGTTTCTTCATGTATGTAGTGTTTAGGTATTGTAAAGTGAATATGATATAAAGACAATTATAAGTAAATGTGCAGTAAAATTATTGTTCCGCTATACAATAAAAGTACTACAGGAACTAGTTATTAGTAAAAACAGGAAAATCAGCGTTCCAGGAATACTAATTGCTGATTTTTAAAGCTGTATTTAAATACGAATTATATCGTATTGAACGTTTTTGCAAAAACAAATCTAGATAATGATTTGATTTTACAAAATGAATTGTCATAAAATTATCTGGTTATTATGGATTATGTAAAAACTCCTTCATTGCATATAATAAAGACTATCCGGGATAAATATTTGTTTACAATGACTGTTTCATTCATTTCAACGAGAAGTATTATTTGTTTTAAAATGTGATGCATATTTTTGAAAGTTTTCACATCAAAATGCTTCAGGGAAATATTAATAACAATTTGCGTTAATTTAACAGAAGTCCCTAAATTCCAAGATTACAGAAACATCCACAGTTAAAATCTGAAATTGTTAGCTAGCTTTTCAGAATTTAAAAAACTTCATTCACTCCCTTATTTAGGTTAACTGTAAAAGCATCTTATTTGTGAAGTGTTAAAACTGTAGGAGCATAGTTAAAATCAAAACGAATGACTTTCTAATATTACAATATGAAAGAATTCGTTAAGAATGTTCGATTCAATTTATGAAAGACTTGTATAACTCTAATACCATTCTACGCATTGTTTCAAGGACGGAAATTCAGAGCTGTATTCGATAATAATTTCTAAAATTTGTCGGATTCTATTTCTATAAAGCAGCTTTCACAAAATCCATTCACTTTCTAGAAACAAATAGAGGGGTGTATTTTGAACAGTATACTTAACAGTAATTAAATTTGTATAATAAAATCCTCTTATAGCACTAGTCTTTATTTGTTGCTATTTCAAACATGTTTATTTTCCTTGCATTCGGATTAATGTATTTGGTGTCTAGACTTTAGTTTATTTCTCTTTTTCTCTCTCATTTTTTATGTTGAGATGGTTTCATGGCCATTTTCTTTATATGATATCCCTCTGTTTTTCATAAGTTAATCGAAAATTACATAAAATGGATCTGATCATCTACTGTCCTTTAATTTATTCGGACTACGGCACGTATAGTCTGTTTATGTGATAATAATTTAAATGTTATTCCCTGTCCCTATTTGTCAAAAACTATTTTTTTTTCACAAACCCTCCATATTTCATTTCAATTCTGTTTCGCAAGGAGTTTTTGCATTCATAGGTAACGCTTTGATTAGCTATTCTAGCTTTTACAATCTCTATCAGTTCACAGGTTTGAAGAAAACGAAATGAAACAAGATCTTCACAAGAAAGTTGACAATATACGAATGGCAAAAATATATTTATTTTTCCCAATTCTAAGATCTATTTGTTTAAACAATGTTATATTCATGTTTTACTTTCTCCTAAATTAATTCAATTTAATTTAAAGTGAATAGCAAGGTAAAAATGGTAAATTATTTTCTTTAAATTAATATGAATACATTAAGCAACATAAATAAGGGAAAATGATTATGTAAACCATGAGTATCATTTTAAACCAAAGTCCTTTACTCTCTGTATAAATGAAGACTAAACAATAAAAATGATTAACTACAAAGAACAGCATAAAGCAACAAAAGATTCTAAACAACTTAAAGATTTGAACCATAGTTTTAAGTAATTTATAATGCTTGTGAAATTATTCAAAATTTTAATTATAATGGTTTTTATTAACCCTTTTTAATTTAAAGGAATTTTATCTTACAAGCAAAATGAATTTCTTTTCTTTAAACAATCTTAAATTTAAAAATATTTTAATGTATAGGGTTATTCAAATGATCTCGATTGGCTAATTTGTGTAATGTAGTATAAATTGGATATGAGCTATCGCAATAAAAAGAGGAATATTTTTAATAGGTTAAAAATCCTTGGCTTTACGGAAAACATCCAAGCGATAGCCAAATTCGTCTTATATATGAAAAAATTATGTCTTGTGTCTGAGTTAGAGTAGTTGGTAGAGATTGGACAGTTTCCGTATCTCACAAGAAAAAGTCGCATGGCGTGAACCTTCGGGTAGCCGAAATTTCACGTAAATTCAATAACTTCATACTGCATAGTAGTTATGTAGTTCACAGCTTACAGTGAAACAGAATGCCTTCCTAACCACTTTCCCCAAATCAGTGGTTAAAATAAATAAATAAATTTAAAAAATAAAATATCGAGTCTTCCTATTTTCATTATTAGTATGTAGACAGGGCATATCAAATTTGCATTTTTTGAAATAAAAATTTATTGGATTGGATCTATCATTTTGAATAATCATGCACCATTGCTAGAAATAAAGGGCATACTAAAGGATTAAATAAAAAATATGATAAATAGTCAAGAGATGAGACAATATTTAGTATTATAAAATATTATGTAATGGACATTTAAACTAAGATTGCCTTTATTTTACCATAATGATTATTCGGCTGTAATGTCATATAAAGCTGCATAAACTGAAATTGTGAAATTACATATTATTTTGAACTAGAATAAAATGATTCAGACAGAAAGGTATTTATTCGGTTGAATTTCCAAGAAAATATTGAGTGTATTTATCAAACAGATAAGCTAGATGTAAGTACTTTTGTAGTTTACACTTAATTCCTAATTTAACTTTAATAAACTTACGTTTTGGAGCATTTGAATTAATTCCCAAAACACCTTTTTAAATTTTTTATGTATAGAATTTAAAGAGCTTAATAAGCTGTATTACATTCAAAGTTTCTGATTCTTCTTTACTCTCAACATTTATAAATTACCTATATACTAGTCATACGATGAGCTTATAATTTTGTTATGCCAGAATACAAACGTTCCTTATCTGTTGATTACTAATGGGTGTGTACTATCATTGTTTTATAATCGTGATGCTGTACGTTCATCGAAATGGATTGGATAAAATAGGACTTCATTGTACTGTAGTAGAAATTTGAAGTGCCATAAAGAGTCGTTAGATAAACAGGACATACCATATGATTCTACGAGTGATTCACACAAAATGTATTCGCTATTTCAAGTAAACCAATTATTAAATTTTTATGTGTACAATTACAGACTATCAAAAACTTTTTATCAGTACGTTCATTTGCTGTACGTTCATCGACATGAACAGGATAAAATAGGACTTCATTGTACTGTCGTAGAAATTTTAAGTGCCATAAAGAGTCGTTAGATAAACAGGGCATGCCATATGATTCTACGAGTGATTCACACAAAACGTATTCACTATTTCAAGTAAACCAATTATTACATTTTTATATGAACAATTACAGACTATCAAAAACTTTTTTTTCAGTAACTATATTAATTCTTCAAATTTAAAACGAGTTTAATAAAATATCTTCAGTGCCAAAAATTCGCCAAGTTTTGAAACTTCTTCATACGGCATCTCTCTTGAACTATCTTTTAATTCTATCAATTTTGGACTACACATCCTAGAGGTTCTGAAAAGTTCGTTTGGCTAACCCTTATAATTGTACGTATTCATGAATGACCTCCCAACATGGCGGCAATAGTTTATGGAACCATAATATCGTTCAAACTTACTACATACTTACTACATATTTTTGCTTATACAATTAACTTTCTTCTAAACTTACTACATGAGCCGCGATGGCTCAGGGGAAAGAGCGTTCCCCCTTGAATGAGGTGAACCGGGTTCGAATCCCAGTCAATACGAAATCCGAATCAGGCTTGCACCCACCACAGTACTGACGTGAAATATCCTCAGTGGTTGAAGGATCATGGGTTAGAGTCTCCTTGCCATCAGGCTAACCATGACCGGTTCTAGTGGTCTTCCTCTCCATGTAACGCAAAACGCGGGTTGGCTCCATCAAAAAGTCCTCCACAAAGGAAATTTCTCCCAATACTCGATCCAGGAGTTTCCTTGTCGTCAGGATTGAGTTCAAAATTGCAAGGCTACGGAGTTGAACATTACTAGTCCTAAACTCATAAAATTGGGTCGGCTGTTTAACGACGTTTAAAAAAAAACTTACTACATATGGTGCTAAGATTAAACATATTATCCTACTTATTGAATTGAATTGTACAACTCTACACGGAGAAAAAATTCGGTAAATTTACCGTATTGTATGATAAAGAAGTTTCTTGTAAAAAAATTTAATTTTAATAATAAAACTGTTTAAACCATTCATCTCATATTTTTTCGCTCATACGGTAGCTGTTTACTGGAAATTCTGATTTTCAAAATTACAGTTCTTATTACTTTACAATTATTAACATATACAAAACTGGAAAATAAATTTAATCAAATAAGTGGAGAAAATAAAAGACTCAGAGACACGGTAAATTTTAAAGTAGATCTTAGACCTTACTTTGTTTTCAGTGTATGATTCTACTTGAATTCCGGTTCTATGGTTCAATTTTACACTTCATTAATGTACCAGAAAATTGTTACAATTCAAGCTACCGATATTACAGTTGAACTAATTCTTGTGAGCGTTTTAGCCGTGAAAGTTATTCAGGTCAAAGCCATAAAACTACGTGGTAAGCACAATGTTTACCTAATTAGTGCTATAGGTGTAGGCGTTATCATGAATTTGGACGAAAGTTAATATTCGATCTCAGGAAATGCAACCCTATAACATGGGTTTCCACATACTTAATGGAAGATACTGTATGCATAAGATTTTCTTCATAGAAAATAAATACCGTCGAAAACACCCTTCGTTAAAGATCTGAATAAGTTTGAACTGTGAATTAATTAATTGCTGTATTATGTTAATTAACTTAAGATTTTTTTATTTGATGACTGTTTAGTACTTTGTGCAGGATTTTGCAGTTTTTGAACTTTGACATGTAAAAAAACTATGTTAATTTAAACTTTAATAAAATTTATCGATATTATATTCATAACTGGACTCAGACGAGTGAATTTGATCAATATTGGCATTATTTGCATGTAATATTTACGAATAATAAGTCAAAACATACCTTGCACAAAGTAGCCCCCAAATGGCGCTACTTCGTGCAGCGATAGGAATTCAGTTTAATAATCATGTTTTTAGTAAAATATTGATATAAAATTGTTAAAAAAGTTAATTGTTGACATTTTTAGAGACAAAAACATCAAGATATGTAAAGATATTAGCTTGAAAATAATTTTCAGCGTTAAAAATCTATTTTTTTTGAAGAATTTTTTCTTAAAAAGAATGTTTATTTCANATAAAATTGTTAAAAAAGTTAATTGTTGACATTTTTAAAGACAAAAACATCAAGATATGTAAAGATATTAGTTTGAAAATAGTTCTCAGCGTTAAAAAACAATTTTTTTTTGAAGAATTTTTTCTTAAAAAGAATATTTATTTCAAAACATTTGAGTTTAAACGAAAGGAAACCATACACATTTTTAAACATTGAAATGGATGAAATTTTAAAAATAATAATTATTACATATTCATTAACATTTATAATATCGTTAAATTTGAACATAACATCCTTGAATGAACATGACAGAACTTGCTTTTCAGTTTGTGTCAAAATCACCTGATGTCCTACAAAATATATTTTTATGTGTTAAATCGTTTGATTAATTTATTAGAAAAGTCTTTGTCGAAGAAAAATAATAGTTTACCAGGAAGTTTCACGTGTTTCTTGTGAATTTTATTAGAGATAGTATTTCTGTGGATTGTGTACTTCCGAGAAGCTTCTGCAATCGACATACCACCAGAAACTGCTTGCAAACATTGTTGCAGCTATTTTACTAAAGTGTAATCACGGTAGTTTCTCGTTCCAGGTATTTTTTTATAACGTCTGACCATTTTTCTGTCAAAAAAAAAACGAATGAAACTTTGCACAAAGTAGCACTAAAGTGAATTTTTTTTCATTTTCCGTTTATTTGTTATTAATTTTCAAATTTTTTTTAACGCTAACATGATATAATTGTTTATTAATATATAAATAAAAAATTTTGCACTTACGACAATTGTTTTATCAACGTCTTTGCATTTCACAGCTAAAGTTTCCACGCACACTTTTCGACATCGGAAAGTTGTTGACGCCCTCGGAAAGTTGTTGACATTGGATGAACGAAACACACTCTGAGATTGTTTTAAAATTCGAAAAAATGTTTGTAGTAATAGAAGAGACTTCTTCAAATTCCACACATTTTTAGCGTGAAATAAACATAATACTGAATAGCAGCACTTGAAAAATGCCAAATTCGAATTTGCACAAAGTTGCCCCCGCTGCACAAAGTGCAGTGACGGTAGTTGTCGTTTATTACGCAAATTGATTCATGTCTAGCAATAAAAATATGTCTAACAATAAAAAAAAAACTCTTAAATTCCCATAAAAATAATTGCCAGCTGATATACCATTGTAAAAACCTTTTATTTTCCAGAAAAATATTGTTATTCAAAAACTGACACTTGTTTTTTAACTGTTATTTTAACAAACTCTGTTGTTTAACAAATAAACTATGCTATCTCAGTAAAAAGAAATCTGTTACTTTAACAAAAAAAGCTCTATAAATGACAATGTCAGCACTGGGATCGACTCGCGTCAAGAGCAGAATTCGCATGAGCAGTCAGCTCCGGGACTCGAACCCTCACCTCATTAAGAGGAGAGAAATCTGTCCTCTGAGTGACCGAAGATCTATTCTTTGGTTATGAATAAAAATCAAACAGTCTTTTTCTAAAAGATCCATACTTATTGAAATTACAATTAAGTGAAAAAATGCTTAAAACTGTATTAGCTCACCCTCCTGAAAATCATTAGCAATTTAACCTACTGAAAAATTATGTCTAAAGACAGTTAATAGTCAAGTAAAGTATCAATGCTACAAAGTAGAATCGCAATTTTGTTTATACCATGCTCATAACCGTGAAATAGTTTTGAAACAGTAAGCTCAAATACAGAAAATAATCCTGAAATGATTTGAAAAAAGATAAAATTATCTTATGATAAGCAAAACGGCATGGAAAAAACTCGAATTTCAATTGACGAAAACAGAGAAAACTATTATGTGCAAAACAGTTTTAAACCGTCTTATATACAGAAAAAATCTGGATAAAAATAAAATTCTTTTGCAGCGTGGGGGTAACGATTAAAAAAGGCAAAAAATCTGCATTTATCACATTACAGTTTCCTTTTTCTGTTAAAAACGCGTTTTTTTTTTTTTTTAGAATTTACAGCTATATTTTACAGTGTATGAATGCGAATATCCGACAACGTATAGCAGAAAGAGTTCAATCAATTTTTTTTAAATCAGAAATTAAACACACGTATTCATAAAAGACACGTAATAATAATAACCCTATTTCATTAAAATGGTTGAAATTTTTAATGTTTAAATGAAACATTCTTATTTGACAAAATCTTTGCATATTAAATCTATGATCCTCATAAGTACTAAGCAAACAACAATAATTGAAGCATAGCTCTAATGCTTTATTTTAATTCATAAAGACTACTGGAGTGTTTCCTTAGTTAAAGATTCTTCCATTTCAAATAAGATAAAAAGTTTTTTTAAGACAGCTTTAATTAACTTGCTTCATTTAATTTGATATTCTAGTGTAAACATAGTGATTATTGTTAAGTTAATATTTGTTTTGTCCCATTCTGCTATTATTTTTGAATAAGACGGCTTTTTCTTTTTTATTTTATAAAATTACTTTTTATCATAACTTATTGAAAAGAAGCAGGTTTATACAAGATTTATACAAGAACATGGGATTTTTAAAAAAACTTCTTTAAAACAAGTCTTTGAAGATGTTTTGTTAAATACAGCGTAAGTTTTTGTAAAATATTTGCTTTATCGTGAAAATTAATAAAAAATGATTGTTTTGCTGTTGAATAAAAAACTCCAAAATGAATAACATAAAACTACTCGTTAAAACTGTAATTAAGTAACTCTTACAATCCCTTATATACGTTTAAAAATTAAATGCCTAATACATTCAATAATGTATTAAAGTAAGCATAATACAAAATAACGACATCAAATTAAATTTATTAACTAAATCAATAAATTCCAGAGACAAACGATAATTAACAATTTTATCATAAAGCAGAAACAAAATTAATGCAATGCTTTTCAGGCAGAACATTACTGTGAAATTTGTCGATTGCTTTCACATTTAAACAGAAGGAAAGAGGTGACTGGTAGGGCTGAAATATTTCTCTTGTTTATCACTAAAACTTTTTGTGTAAATTATGGTAAATTACCAAAACTGTGTTGCGCTTTCAAATGCGGTTGCATGATAACATTGCATTGATGAATGTAAATTAAAAGATTTTATTGTGGAGAAGTAAATTTCTGATATGCTCTTCAACTTTTTTTTTAGATCTTTTAATTTTTTAGCAAATGGAGGTATACTGTAATTTAATATGTTAATTATATAGTAATCTATTCTCTTTTTTTTTTGCATTTTTTAAATTAACTGATAATGTGGAAGCAATATGAGGTTATGTGAAAGAAGTATTTTTATTGCCATAGGCATAGCGTGAGAGGGGCCACACTTTTTTGTTTTTAGAAAACTGTTCTTCTTATTTTTAAGTTTTATGTATGTATGTATACTTATTTTTCATATATA
>NC_092215.1:13573444-13584031 GCF_043381705.1 Parasteatoda tepidariorum | reverse complement strand
TTATATATAGCAAGTTTTCTTTTTTGTGTACTTTTAATCTTCCAACTCTATTATGTGTAAATTTATATATATATTGTTATTGTTTATTTCTTTGTCAGCAACAGAACATACTCTGTAAGTAAATCGTGGAAACAAAGAAGAGGACTAGAAAGAAAAGAAATCTTGCATTTTCTTTATTGTTCACGTAAACGTAGCAGAGCCTCAACTTATATTTATGGCTGAGTCCAAACGGAAGCTAATTACGAAGAGAAAACGTAAGGTATAATTGACGCCCAATGCGAGCACCAACTTTCGCCAACGGAGACACAAAGCAGAATTTTTCCGATTGTGAGGCAAGTTTGTTATCCCAGTTTGTCTTATGATGTTAAAATATAGCAAATATCTTTTATTTTCTACCAAAAGACCTGCATGAAGGAAAAGTTAAGGTGTCACTGTGAAACAAAAGAAAAATTGATTATATAAGTTTTTTAATTAACTAAAGCATCGAATAAATTTTACTCCTTTCTTCTCTCAAAGGAACATACCTTAAAATCTAAACAATATTTAATAATATGTTTTTCATTTTTCAAGTATTGTGTTATTTGGTTCTTTAAAACTGAATATCCCGTTTTGAGAAAGTTTTTTAACATAGTTATTTTAAAAAAATTTGCTATTTATTTCAGAATATTTTACGCTTTTGATATATATAAATAATTTTATATGCCGAGAATATTTCCTACCATTTGTCCATGCCGTAATACAGGGTGAGTTGTTGCATTTTTGCACGACTAATTGAAGTAGAGGAGGAAACAGGATTATAACGATAACACCTTTTTATTCTGAAATAGTTCTGGAGTTCGAGGGAAAAAATTAAAAGAATACATTATCGAAATGAATTTTTAAGTAAAATAATAAATTTTGCATTATATTGCAGAGGCTGTTTAGTTTTAATTTAAAGAAGAAAATACTTTATTTAACTTTATTCGTTTAATGTATAAACTTAAACATCTTTAGATACTATATTTAATTGTGCTAACTTCCGTTAACTAGAGAAAAATCATGACTCAAATTTCTATACCTTTTGTAGCACTACATTCGTGCCAATTCTTTTTTAATAATAAATAAATACGATGTTTAAAACTGCAAACAATGCATAAAGTTAGATTTTTACCTGACTCAACTGCCTTCCTGTAATTTATGCTCATAAATATCAAACACAGCTTACCTAGAAAAAAAAATAAAGTTATAACATAATATGTTTTCGCAGTAATGAACTCAACATCAGCAAAGAAGAAATTTCATTGAAAATTACAGTCATTTGTTCATTTTAAATTACATTTTAAAATAAAAAAAATAAGTAATTTTTTACTCGTTATACTGCAGAAACAAAAACACCCAGTTTTGTATTCACTATAATAGAAAATTACTGATTTTTTTCTAAAAATTTTTAACTTTCTTATTTTTAACTTCTCTGTTTATGAAAAAAGTCAGTTATAATAAAAAAAATAGTACGCACATTTATCATTTACATAGCTGACTAAAAACATAGCCGACTCTCCTCATAAATATTATTTTTCTGAATTTTTTTTGAGTTATATTTATAATTTATAACTAAGTGCTTTGGAATGTATATATTTTTTAACGTATATTTAGTATGTAAAAATTATATCTTAAAAAAAGCTTTTCAAGCATTTTGAAAGAGTAAAATATATTACTGAAATCCGTCAGCAAAGTAATTCTAAGAAAGGCTCTCTTCAATAATGTTACCTTTAATTATAGGATTAGAAAACATGAATATTTTAAATGAGTTTTCGTTAACTCGGTAAATTAAATTTATTTCATGTCGTATATAAGCTGGTAATACCGTTTTTTTCTTTCTTCATTTTGGTTAAATATTCGAATGTCATTTTGTTGTGCAAAAGTATTTCCATTGACATAAGGAATCCAATTATAGAATGTCAAGTTTTTTAATGTTTCCTTCGACGAGATTTATTCCGATTCAATGAATTTAAAATTAGTTTAAACGAAATTAATATGTACAGAAATAATTATTTGTAAAGCAGATGGAAGATAATTCAGAGTGTAATATTAATACAATTAATTATTGAAAGAGATGAATAGATAAAGATCGTAGGTATCATGCATAATAGAATAAAGCAACATTTTTGAGAACGCAGCTTCGCGGAAAAAAAATCCTCTTTTGCTCTTTTTCTTTTCGTTATCGAAATTCAATTTAGTGTCGACGTGGGGAAAAAAAAACAAATGAATTTTCTCAGTGAGTGTAAATTAATAAAATATGAAACTCGTTTCGGCTGTTGCTTAATTATGCTAATGCGTAATTACTTTGATGTCAAATAAAGTAATTGCTGGCTTCCTACTTCTGAATTCTGACAACCTTGTTTGTCATTTTACTAATTAGACTAAAGCCACATGTTCTCTTTCTTTATGTCATCTCTTATTTTAAAATCTATTTATTTCTTAATAATACAATAATCAACCCTTTCAATTATACATATATATAGATATATAACACAGTAAAGAAAAAAAGGAAAAATAAGAAAGAGAGATTAACGAAGAACCTGAGGGAAAAATAGTCTTATTTGCTGCTCATAAGAGGCAAGTACATAAACCCATTAAAAAAAGTCACAACATATCCAATTCGTGCAAATCCGTGATTAAAATCTTCTACTACTTAATAAAGAATTTTTTTCGAAAACTTTTTTTTCAATATTTTTTTTCAATAAATTATTTTAGTTCTACTAACTATATAAGTTCTATTCACTAAAATCATCCAAATTAAAATGTTATAATTAAAATTGAATCTCTTATAAATTATTAAATTTCAATAAAACGACCTCAATCTCAAATCCAGTCTCGGGACAATCTAAGGTAACTAACAAATCAAATTCGGGTCAGTACTACTTCAGTTCCGTATACTGATCACACCATAAAATGCATTTCACTATCATCTATTTGCGCTTTTATTTTTCATATTTTGTACTCTGGCAAACTTGCTACTAAAATATTTTAAAACATTTTTGAAAAATGTCTTTTGAAAAGTGTAGGGATGTTTGAGTTCGCTTTATATACTACATTTTGTATTTCATTTCGTATTTTTAAATTTTCTTTTTTTTGCTCTTTTATTTCGCATTTTTTGTTTAATGTGTTTAATTTTCGTTTAATTTTTCTTGTGCTCCACACGCATTGTCTTGTAGACATTGTCAAAGAAGCTTTTTTGCAGATATAACCAAGTGAGCTGACGAAGAAGTTATGTCTTTTACTTTTATTTAGCTCTATAATTTTGTTTATTTATTTTTATTACTTTTTTTCAAATTTTTAAAACTTTTTTTGAAAACAATTCGTTTAGTAATATTTTTTTTTCTCTTTAAATATTTTTTCTTGTTTTCTTTGTATTTTTATCCAGACGCTGAATGTTCATTCCCAAATATTTCTAGACGACCATTGAGACAAAGTTAAAGAGATAGCAGAAGCTGTCCCCAAGTTTAGTGAACGTGTTAGACTCATAGTGAAGCTAAATTTAGATATGCGCGAGCTCGTTGCACGTTGATTGGTATTTAATAATAATTCAAGGTTTTTTCGACTATTAATCACTGTAGAGAAAATATAGATTCATTATTACAGCTCAGAGATAAAAATGCAATTGAAACAGTTCACCGGACCGTAAAGAAGAATTAGCTCTAAAATGACTTAAATGGCTCCTACAACTTGAGGAAGTGATGATAACAGTTATGTTGGACAGCCATAAAATTGCTCCAATATATTATCTTGCAAAGGAAGACCTACAACTGGATCATATTTTGAAGCATTACTTAATAAACTGAAGGCAGTAATAGTTAAAACAACGAAACTTGCAAAGGAAAAAAAAATGTTTCTCAAAGACGATGCTCTTCCTCACACCTCAGCGATTGCAATGGTAAAAATTGAGAAATTGCGTTTCGAACTGCTAGACCACACATTTTTACAGAAAAATATATCAAATAAAAAATTTGGAGAAATTCAAGGGATGGTAGAAGTATATGAACTTGCAATGAGAATTAGAACATAAAAAAGTGTTGTTGAAAGCTTGACAAACGTAACTTTAAGGAACTAAATCCCTAGGTTTAAGAAATTTTTATTATTCTTAAAGGATCTTAACCTGAGTTTCCTTGCTTAAATACATTCTTTGATGAAGGTTGAAAAGTGAAAAAAATTACATCATCCTGCTTAAGCCCAGTTCATTATTGTAGCATGGAGTATTTTAGGGTAAATAATTTTTTGTCCAACTTCGAAAACGGTTGAGAAAAGTTCTCACTTTAATTGTATTGTTACCATATATAATTATTTTAAAAGAATCTTTCCGTGATCCTAACATTGAAAGCTTTCGCCAAAATGTTCTCTGAATTTCCAAAAAGGAAAACAAATGAGTGTATTAGATTTATTATTCAAAATCCTCAGTTACCAATTAAAACTGCAAACGAATCGATATTTTATCTCCAGTTTCATGTGCTAAAGAATTCATTTCAGTTTCAAAATTTCCGTTAAAACGGGCATTTTCCTAGATAATAAAATTTTATGCTTTTTTTTAAAATCTGTCGACTGTGGCTCACTTTATTTGCGTAGCACTAGAGCAGCACAATTAGTTATCGACCTGGGAAACATCCTTTAGTACAAGTATGATCCGGAGACATGCCATCCCAATTTTAATCCTCACTAAAACAGGAAAGCTATTCATTTTTTAAATGGGTTCATGGAAATATTAACAGTTTAACCCCAACCAGAAAAGATTCTTAAACTACTTTAAAAAAGTTTAACTGCAATAAAAAGTTCCGTTTGATGCGGATAATATGCGGAAAATTTTAATTATTTTTCAATTTTCCTTGTTGAGTTTATAATCAGTTAAAGAGCTGAGAAATTCTTTAAAGGAAAGCTTGGACACAATTAGGAAAGTTCGAAATGCAAGTAAATCCCTTTAGTTTGACGATGACCTTTTTCTTCTTTTCTTACTTCAATTAACACCTTTATTTACTACTGTACTGGAAGACCTGATAATGAACTTTCCGAAGAAGCTAAAGGGATGAAAGTACCGATAAAACTTTGTAGCTCAACTGAGTTACGAAAAGCATTTGGTCTTCTAGGTAAGTCTAGAGGATTAAAAAGGACTCTACGCTGTGTGATTAACTGTAAAGCAATTGGTAACATTAAAGGGGTTTTGATTCCATTTCACGTAATGTTTTGAACTTTAAACGTCTGTTCACTCTTCATTTCAACAAGTCTTCGGTTTCTCGGACTCTCGCATTTAATTACCTGCGAATTTAACTCTAATTGGATTATGCGCTTTTTCATTTCATAGAATTACGAAAACAAATACAGTTTCAAAATAAAATTCCTTAAATAAATGCTTTGAGACAATACTGAATAATATATATATATATATATATTACATGTGGCGTGTGTGCGTGTAGAGGTGCGATTTTTAAGAGAAATAATTAGATACGCACTTCTTAATGAAATGTATACAATAAGCTATTTTGAATTATAATAAATAAAGTGTAGTTGAACAAGCAACGATGATAAGAAAAGCAGATCGTTAATATAAGTATGTATACAAAATTAGAAGAATAATCAAAAAGACAAAAGATAACATTAGTTTTTGTGTTTCACGTTGCTAGGGAATATCGGACTGGCAGCGTAGAGTTGTAGTAGGCAGGTCACCACAGTACTCCCTTGCTAGTGCTAACGATACCTTACAAGTACTTTGGGTTGAAGCGAACTCGACGTCCCGGGCGTGTTATTGTCGTAGCATCAGATAAGTCGGAAATAGTGATTTCTGCCGATGGCTATGAGCAGATTGCTCTGAAGTCCGCGGGAGATGGAGTTAGACGTTGGTGCGTCTGACAATTTTAGGTCTTCTGCACTCCAAGCATGACCGCGTCTAGTTCGCTTTTACAAGCTAGGCCGCATAAAAAGTTGTATCAGTTTTCTTGAGGCCTTGATGCCAGGGGAAGTATCCAAAATCAGTTTAATGCTCAAATCTTGACTATTGCGGATCATTCCCGGTAAAGTTGAATTCGTTAAGGAATCTACCAAAAGGCGATTTTTAAGATCGACAAACAAAGAATATTTTTCTAGGAAGTCAGCGCCAGTATTAAGGCTTAAAACGGAAGCAACCATGAACGGTCATCGGAATTTGTAACTCCACATTCGTGCTACATTGCGTATTGCTATTCGTAATAAATCCGAGGTCGCCAGTTTGTGGGGGTACGATTTTTGAGAGAAGTAATTAGGCATGCTATTTTTAGTAAAATTTATATAATAAACAGTTTTGAATAATAATAAATAAAATGCAGTTGAACAAGCAACGATGATAAGAAGAGCAGATCGTAGATATAAGCATATATACAAAATTAGAGGTATAATCAAAAAGACAAAAGGAAACATTAGTCTATGTGTTTCACTTTGCTAGCGGATACTGAAATGGTAGCTTTGAGCTGTAGTAGGCAGGTCACCATAATACATATATATATATATATATATATATAAAAGTGCTTTATACTAACCCGAATATACATAATAATTAGATATACTTCACCTAAGGGAATAATATCGAATTACTTATGAAGACATCCAACTTAATTATCAACGATTAATTTTTCCCGAGGAGTTAAAATTAACATTGTTTTCCTATGAGAGACATTTTCAGGAAGAGTGTATTCTTGTTCAAGATTGAAATAAAGAAATTAAATATTTTTTCCAATCTTGAATTTTATGTCTGCAGATGGAATAGCTTAATAAACGTTTTAAATTCAAAATGTTGTTATTTAGATTAGAAAATTAGATAAAATGCGTGGTATTTAATGACAAATTAAAAAAGAAAACTGCGATCGAGTATTGCCAATTAAATCATTTTTCTAGTATGAATATAAACGTTTTGAAATGTATAATATTTTATTGTTTTTGCCTTAATGAGCACTTAATAGAACTAAATGCTCTAAACTGAGAAAAAAATCAAACGTTGCATTTTTCCTCTAAAACATTATGACTCTTTAAAGTGTTGAAATATACTAACTCCTAGCATGCTTGCGAACTCTTATTACACTGAGAGTAGAAGGTATCCAGACTGACACAGAATTTATCTGTAGATGTTCTTCCATTCTTTACCATGTCAAGCTTAGAGATATTGTGTCATGGTTAAATGCAGTTAGCTTTCTCAAACGCAAATCCTTCGTGAAAATGACTGAGGCTCTGAATATAAACATCGCGAGCTTACACGAGCAACAACGAAAAGCTAAGCTAAGCTGCTTATGCGGCGAATGAAAGGCTTGCCTAGTTCGGGTAATGTGACAACTTTTTTTTTCCATAAAGATTTTGTTTAGTACTTAAATGGCTTGCAAAATTGAAACTACTGCATTTTCAATGGCCTTCAGATAAGTTTTAGGTTATGAGACCGGATTTAAGAAAGATGACTATTTATCAGCGTGCTCAGACACTTGAGATGGATTAATTGGGCTGAAAAAACAGCTGTGATGGTGGAAAAGAAATTTAGATAAATCTTTTTCACATAATTTTACATCTAAGAATTCGAGAATTGTAGCGTTACAAATTGGGCTTTCTAGAAGATATTGCAGTATTCAGAAAAGACCTTGATAGTCTTATATAGAATCAAAGTTCAAAAATAAATCACCTAGTATATGCGTGTATTGAGTTCATTATTTAAAAAAAATTGAGTTTTAGTGCAGTTGTATGTAAAGAAGTATAATTTTTGGAATATTTTAAACCGTGTGTGCCCTTTGAATGAAAATAAAATCTGTTTTTCAATCACTCAAACCATTCTATCTACACTGTTAAAATTTTCTTTCAAAAATTATGGTGAAATAACTGGCAACTGTCTGTTCATCCGATTAACCGTAAAGTTTACGGTTAAGAAAATTTTTTTCCTTTATGGCTTTGAAACCATTTTCAAAAAGTATGGTTATAAAACCATGAATACAAAACTAGACGGTTTATTACCCATTTAAAACTAGCATTATTCAAAAACGTAAGAAAAGTGAATTATTTAACTAGCTCGGCTTTTCGTAAGGTAATGGGCATTGGAGAGTGCCGGACACTGGAAATTCTTCACGTGTTGAAGGGAAGGGAAGAAATATTGTGGCGTCAACACTAGGACTCGAACTCCAGTTCTGCCGGTCATGAGATTGACAGATGAGCACGCTCGGCTATGATTTTTCGCAAGTTCAAAGAACTAAGTAGCTTCATTAGGTGGTTCGAGTTGGTTAGATAAAATTCTGGTTGTTTAACCGTATTAAGTGAAAGAAGTTAATAAACAGTCTTTCTCAAACTTAACAGTTTGATTACCATTTTATTTATGGTTATTTGACAGTTTTGATTAAATATGGTAAAATAACCATTCAATAAATTATTATTTAACCATTTTTTACGAGAAATTTCTAACAGTGTAGAAGAAGCGCGAAAAGCTAAAATAAGATTTAGAAATCAAGGTCAAAAATAGAGTTTCCAGAAAACATTCATATTATATTCACTTTTGGTGAATCAAACGTAATGAGTTAATTTTCCAAAGTTAATTTCCACTCATTTATTTCCTTCGATTCACTTCAATCTTTGCATAAATCATTTTGACATAATGTGCTATTAGATGAAAAGAAAATTTTTTTTACAAATTTCATATTCTTGTAACTTTTAACATTTGACAAACATATATTTAGGAGTGACTCATCTTATTTAATTATTAAGAAAATATGAATAACAGAGAATATGTGATAAATGTAATGTTATATCTTAAGTAAATTTTATAAACTGATACCTCAATAATACGAAATGTTTTCTTTTTACCATAAATTCAATTATATTTTCGAAAATATAAGTAGCTTTAATAAATGCAAGACATTCATTAAATTGTAGCAGTGATGAACTTATTACATTAACGGGGGATATTTCTTTTAACACTGGGGCTTCTTAAGTAGAAACAAAATATAGATCTAAAAAGCTTTATCAGAAAGCTTCTTATCTTAGATAATTTAAATTTTTTATGAGTTTCGTTATCTTTCCTCTCTCTAACTCGATCAGTGTCGCAATTCTGACTAAAGCATACGACGTAAAAAATAAGATAATGAGATTATTTCTGTTTAATGGCAAATCTCGTAATTTCAAACTAGCTTTACCATAAGCAATGCTCTATAATTATGTTTTTATGACATTTTTTCCTGCACTTTTAGACGTGCCACCTTTAAGCGGACCTATTATTTTCTGTTTAACTTGACAAGAATATTAACTTCTTTGAATGATTATTTAAAATTTTTTACACTTTTACGTCGCACTCAGTTTTCACTAAAAATTTTAATCCCCTTAATTAGAGTTATACGAAAAAAGGAATTGATTCTTAAAACTTATTTAAGAATGTTGACATCTATGTCTGATCTAAATTAATACCCCTTGAATTATATTTTGCATTTTATTGATAATGAGAGAATTCCACTATTAAACAGAATTCTTAAAAAAATTCTTTTCTCTAAATATGATAGAGGAATAAAAGGTATAGAAAAAAAGATTGATGGATGCATATATGTAAAAAATGAACAACAAATAATTTCATTTTTTGATAAAGGGGTATTATTGTTTTTTTTTTTAAATATTCAAAATGCTACGTAATTATATCATGCAAAAAATTGTATTTAATTGCAAGCTTATCTGCATTCTTTAGATAAGTTACACAAAACTAATAATTTATTATTGGTAAATTATATGAAACCTAATTTCTTTGGATGCTTTGTTAAATTTTAATTTGTAAAAGATTAATTCTACAATGAAGATATTTTTGTATTCGAGTTAGTAATGCTAATTACCAAACGTTTTACTAAAAAAATAATTTAACTATGATTAACAATATCTTTAAATATTCACTGTTTCATCTGTTCTAAAATATATTTTATTTACTAGTTCTTGTTGAGAATCTTACAATAAATATAAGAAGAAAAGAAAGGCTAAACACTGCAAATTTTTATGGATTTCGAGACTTCTGCTTAATTTTGTGAATTGGGGTGATATCATGTGCCCATTCCCACAAATTCTAATGAAATTAGCTAAGGTATAGATTACAAATAATTTAAATTTTCAAAGTATTACATCGGTAT
The DNA here is from genome assembly GCF_043381705.1 of Parasteatoda tepidariorum. Taxonomy (NCBI): domain Eukaryota; kingdom Metazoa; phylum Arthropoda; class Arachnida; order Araneae; family Theridiidae; genus Parasteatoda; species Parasteatoda tepidariorum. The sequence continues at coordinate 13,573,907 of NC_092215.1, read as the reverse complement.
AAAGTCAAGTGGGAATAAAAGTTTTATAGTCAGAAATTGCATTTTTGAAGATCACTATTTGTGACTCAATCCGTTCATAAGTACCGTTTTGAAGACTCGCTGTAGTATGATTAAGTTGAGCAGTGTCCCTCTCAGAAGTTTTTATATTACTGTAACTGTCATCACAACACTATATACGTCTAAAAAGACCTAGGACCAATCAGCAGTCAAGAAAGGCATTGGTCGAAAAATGAAGATAACAAAACCAAACTTAACAGCAGAAAGTAGTACGAAACATCAACAACACTCCAAAATGGAAAAAAAACATTAAACTTCCATTTTTTTGCAAAATTCTAAGGACATTAAATAGGATATAGACGAAATCGTAAATAAATTTTCAATCGGAGATTAAGTCAGGTGACGATCAATATCTGATTTTGCATACCCACTTAACTATATATATATATATATAATGTTATATCTT